>NC_057398.1:74175957-74240203 GCF_019320065.1 Cervus canadensis
TCCTTTGTTGAAGATAAGGTGTCCAAAGGTATGTGGATTTATCTCTGGGCTTTCTGTTTTATTCCATTGATCTATATTTCTGTCTTTGTGCCAGTACCATACTGTCTTGATGACTGTGGCTTTGTAGTAGAGCCTGAAGTCAGGCAGGTTGATTCCTCCAGTTCCATTCTTCTTTCTCAAAACTGCTTTGGCTATTCGAGGTTTTTTTGTATTTCCATACAAATTGTGAAATTATTTGTTCTAGCTCTGTGAAGAATACCGTTGGTAGCTTGATAGGGATTGCATTGAATCTATAGATGGCTTTGGGTAGTATACTCATTTTGACAATATTGATTCTTCCAATCCATGAACACGGTATATTTCTCCATCTGTTTGTGTCCTCTTTGATTTCTTTCATCGGTGTTTTATAGTTTTCTATGTATAAGTCTTTTGTTTCTTTAGGTAGATATACTCCTAAGTATTTTATTCTTTTGGTTGCAATGGTGAATTTTATTGTTTCCTTAATTTCTCTTTCTGTTTTCTCATTGTTAGTGTATAGGAATGCAAGGGATTTCTGTGTGTTAATTTTATATCTTGCAATTTTACTATATTCATTGATTAGCTCTAGTAATTTTCTGGTAGAGTCTTTAGGGTTTTCTATGCAGAGGATTGTGTCATCTGCAAACAGTGAGAGTTTCACTTCTTCTTTTCCTATCTGGATTCCTTTTATTTCTTTTTCTGCTCTGATTGCTGTGGCCAAAACTTCCAACACTATGTTGAATAGTAGTGGTGAGAGTGGGCACCCTTGTCTTGTTCCTTATTTTAGGGGAAATGCTTTCAATTTTTCACCATTGAGGATAATGTTTGCTGTGGGTTTGTCATATATAGCTTTTATTTTGTTGAGGTATGTTCCTTCTATTCCTGCTTTCTGGAGAGTTTTTTTTTTTTTTTTTTTTAATCATAAATGGATGTTGAATTTTGTCAAAGGCTTTCTCTGCATCTATTGAGATAATCATATGGTTTTTATCTTTCAATTTGTTAATGCCACCACAGTTAATTTCAAGGCACCGTGGTGAGGTCATTGAATGTGAAGATGGGAAGAAAACACACTAAGTAGCTCGGGATGATATTATATCTCCACACCAGTACAATAAACGTGAACAACCTCACCATCACAGACAACAGTGAAGTGTAGTAGAATAATTAGAAATGATGTCTTGCATTACTTATTACTTTTGTCTTCAACATAATTATTTAATTGTGAGCTTCTGTAACTTAATTTTTTTTTTTTGTAACTTAATTTTAAGTAATGACTGTGTTGGGGCTACCCTGGTGGCTCAGCAGTAAAGAATCTGCCTGCTAATGCAGAAGTCGCAAGTTTGGTCCCTGGGTAGGAAAGATCCCCTGGAGAAGGATATGGTAACCCATTCCAGTATTCTTGTTTGGGAAATCCTATGGACAGAGCAGCCTGGCAGGCTACAGTCCACGGGGTGGCAAAGAGCTGAACATGATTTAGTGACTAAACAACAACAATGATGACCATGTTTTACAACTTGATGGCAAGGTTCTTGAAAATTTAGCTGGGAGCTCTCCTAGGCTGACGCAGCCTGAAGCCATGCAGTCACATGGTTCTGTCCCTGCTGTTGTGACTTCCTAGCCCAGAATTTCTGGTTCATGGCTCCCACGAAACCTTCAGTGGCGTCGACATACTAGGCCCGTGTGAAAGAAGTAGAAACCGGCTGCTGAGGACACCTCACAGCTGCCTGAGCGCCCAGGGCTCCCAGCTGCAGTGCCTGTCCCCTGCGCTCTGTGGGGCCGTGCAGGCTGACCAGGTACCCCCCACCCCCGGTGGCCTGCAGGCCGGTGATAACTCACGCATGGTGCAAAGCCTGACCCCTTGCCCGGGGAGGACTGTGCCAGAGTTACACCCCGAGCACCTGTGGATGAGGCCAAGGCCTTTACCTGAGACACAGTCTGGCTTGGCAACTTCCCACATTCCCCCAGAAGTCATGGGCACAGTCTATCTGAGGCTCTGCTTCTGGGAACCTTGACCAAGGACACGAAACCTCAGAAGGACTTCCTTGAAGTCACACGGTGACAAAGGCACAATCTGTACCCAGGTCTTCTGATTCCCAGAAAGTGTTCTTGCCATCATCCCACAGCTGCTGCTTCTACTCAAGACTCTTCAGCGACTGTCAAGTAAAGCTGAAGCCCAACCACTTTAGCACGGCGTCCAAGCCCTGGTGTTCACACTCCAACCTTCCTCTCCAGGCTCGTTTCCTGGGGTTCTCTGTTTACATCCCTGACTTCAGCCAGAGCAGGCTGTCTTCTGTTCCTCAAGCTTGCTTGTCTCCATGCTTTTGCTTCTGTTGTTTCTTCTCCAGAACAAATAAATTTAAATATAGTAAGTGCCAACCACTTTCAATACATGTGCTCTGTAACATCAGTCTTCACAATGGGGTAGATCTGTCTTTGTGGGTAGCCAGAGACTTTCCAAGAAGTATGCGCACAAGAGTAGTTTTAATTATATTGATTTCTAGGTCCTCAACTCTTTGTGTTTGCTAAAACTGTCTGAGAAGGGACCTGCATGCAAAATAACCCCTTTACAGAACCCTCCTACCCTGTTGGTGGGGATGTACATTGGTGCAGCCACTATGGAGAACAGTATGGAGGTGCCTTAAAATATTAAAAATAGAGTTACCACGTGATCCAGCAATCCCACTCCTGGGCATATAATTGGAGAAAACCATGGTTTGAGATGATACATGCCCTGCATGATTCGTTGCAGCAGTATCTACAACAGCCAAGACATGGAAGCAATGTGAATGTCCACTGACAGATGAATGAGTGACGATGTGCTACATATACACACTGGAATATTATTCAGCCATTAAAAAGAATGCACTAATGCCATTTGTAACAACATGGATGGACCTGGAGATTATTAGTCTAAGTGAAGTAAATCAGACAGAGAAAGACAAATATCATATCATATTGCTTATATGCAGAATCTAAAAAAAAATTGATACAAATGAACTTATTTACAAAACAGAAACAGACTCACAGACATAGAAAACAATGTTATGAATACCAAAGGGGAAAGGTTGGGGGACGGGTAAGTTGGGAGTTTGGGATTCACATACACATACTGTTATGTTTAAAATAGATAGTCAGGAGACTTCCCTGGTGGTCCAGTGGTTAAGAATCTGCCTTCCAATGCAAGGGATGCGGGTTCGATCCCTGGTCCAGAAGCTAAGATCCCACATGCCACAGGGTGACTAAGCCCATAAGCCACAACTACAGAGGCCATGCTCTCTGGAGCCCACAGACCACAACTGGAGAAGCCTGTCCACTGCGACAGAGACCGTGCACCACAGCGAAGATCCAGTGCAGCTAAAATTTTAAAAATAAAATTAAATAAGTAAGCGAAATAGATAACCAACAAGGACTTATTGTGTAGCACAGGGAATGCCTCTCACTGCTTTGCAGTTACCTAAATGGGAAAACAATTTAAAAAAGAATAGCTACAAAAAAAAAAAAAAAAGAATAACTACATGTATAAGTATAGTGGAATCCCTTTGTTGTACACCTGAAACTAACACAACACTGTAAATTAACCATAGTCCAATATAAAACAAAAAATAACACTTTTTCCACCTGAGCAATAGTTTTACTGTCTTAAAGTATAAAAATGTTTCAAAATACTGGTTTGGGGGAAGGCTCATTTAATAATCAGACAAGTCACATTTACCCAGAGGGTGCTCAATAGTAAGATACTGCAATGGAAACCCACGGTTCAATAAGGTTGACCGGGGCTCTGATGCCAGGCACTGTGGTTTTAGTCTCCCTGCAGGAAGAAATGGGTCCATTTGACACTAGCCAGCTACAGGGATTTTGGCTGGAGTTGGTTTGGAGTCAACTTTTTCCTACTTAGATCTTTTAAAACATGGATCACTAGTGCAGTATCAAGGGTTCTAGAACATAACATATTTTCAGAGATTATCAGTTTTGCTCAGACTTGATGAGGACAGAGGTGGGGTGGTGGAAGTTTAATATTCTAGCTAGTAATTGAATACATTTTTTATATTAAAGTAATAATGGTGAACAGTGACTGAAGCCATGAAATTAAAAGATGCTTGTTCCTTGGAAGGAAAGCTGTGAGAAACTTAGACTGTGTTAAAACACAGAGGCATCACTTTGCTGACAAAGGTTCATATAGTCAAAGCTATAGTTTTTCCCGTAGTCATGTGCAGATGTGAGAGTTGGTCCATAAAGAAGCCAAAAAATTTATGCTTTCAAATTGTGGTGCTGGAGGAGACTTGAGAGTCCGCTGAACAGCAAGGAGATCAAACAAATCAATCCTAAAGAAAACCAACCCTGAATATTCATTGGAAGGACTGATGCTGAAACTGAAGCTCCAATACTTTGGCCATCTAATGCAAAGAGCTGACTCATTGGAAAAGACCTTGATGTTGGGAAAGACTGAAGGCAAAAGGAGAAGAGGGTGCAGAGGATGAAATGGTTAGATAGCATCACCGACTCAATGGACATGAGTTGAGCAAGCTCTGGGAGACAGTGGAGGACAGAGGAGCCTGGTGTGTATCCTATGGGGTCCCAAAGAGCTGGGCTGAGTGACGGAGAAACAGCTGCAACAGTAATAGCTAACCCAGACAGTGCTTACTGTGGACTGTCCCTCATGAGAGAACTTGATATCTGTTAAACACACTGATTCATCGCACCAAAGCCGTGAGGAAATCAAGCTGAAGACAGAGGTGAAGCTCCTTGCCTGAGGTCTCCCATCTAGTAAACTGAAGAGCAAGATTCAAACCCCTGTGCTAAGGCTCCAGGGTCTGTGCCTTTAACCAAAAACAGATGCCTTCAAGCAGATGTGTTTTAAAGTAGAAAGCCATATTTGATGACTGTTTAAGCTAAAGCTTTAGATTTCCAGCTTTGGTGAACTTCTTTTCTTTGGGGTGGATGTTGGGGCTGGAGGCGCTAGGTCATTGTATTATGACCTTGGGGTAGTTGGTGGAGAAGCCTTTCCATCCTCTGGTCTCTATTTATTCTGCTTGATGGGGAATAAAATGGGGGACACATGAAGGAGGGGTGAGGATGTCTTGAGGAGAAGGGATGAGGACAGACCCTAATCCTGGGGAATGCGTGTGGGTATTCATAAAGTTGATTTTCCATTTTCCAGAGCATTAGAGATGTTGGGAGGGAGCAGGTGGGGCCCCTGCTGGGGTCTCCATCTGGGCTGTGTCTGCCCTGGAGAACCTGCCCCACCCAGGGTGCTTGATCTGTGCGTGCCGGGACCTGCGGGGGCAACCACAGGAGAGGGAAAAGGAGTGCCGAACCCCTGGAATGATCACAGTGAAAGGAGAACCTGTGGCCATGCTGACTCTCCTTGGTGAAAAGGAGAGGAGAAGATTATGTTAAAATGAGAAGGGAGGAGAGCATTCCTGTGTGTTATACCCATTTAAAAAGATGCCTGCAGAGGAAGGTGAGGAAATCATAAAAGCATGAGTGAGTGACTATGTCCCTTGCTCCCAACTCCATTTTTTAAAAACTGACTTTATTTTTTAATCAGACTTATTTAGTTATTTATTTACTTTGGTTCCTGGGTCTTCGTTGCTGTGTGCAGGCTTTCTCGAGGTGCAGAGCGCAGGCTCTACGCGCATCGGCTTCGGTAGTTGTGGCACAGGGGCTTCGTTGCTCCACGGTGTGTGGGGCCTTCCCAGATCAGGTATCAAACTGGTGTCCCCTGCATTGGCAGGCAGACTCTTATCCACAGTGCCTCTAGGGAAGGATAAGGCTGTTCCTTTTAAGAGAAGTTTTAGGTTGGAAATAGAGTACAGAGATGTCTTAGTATCCTGTCACTCACCAGTGTGGTACATTTGTTACAAATGATGAAACGATGTTGATACACTGTTATCATTCAAAGTCCATAGTTTACCCTAGGGTTCACTCTTGGTGTTGTACCTTCTACTGGGTTTGAACAAATGTATGAATGACATGTATTCATCATTATAATATCCTACAGAGTGTTTCCACTCTGTAAAGATTCCTCTGTGTTCTTACCTAACTCCTGGTAACCATCCGTTTACTGTCTCCATAATTTTGCTTTTTCCAGAATGTCATATAGTTGGAATCATATAGTAAGTGACTTTTGTAGGTTGACTTATTTCACATGGTGATGTGTAGTTGAGTTGCCTCCATGACTCATCATGGCTTGATAGCTCATTTCTTTTTAGTGCTGGATGATATTGCCCTGTCTGGGTGGACCACGGCTTATCTGTTCACCTACTGAAACACATCTTGGTTGCTTTTGGCAACTGTGGAAGAGACTGCTGTAACATCCCTGTGCAAGTTTTCCTGTGGACATACATTTTCAACTTCTTTGGGTAAATACCAAAAAGCCCAATTACTGGATCATATGGATCCAGTACTGGATGCTCATATGATGAGCATGTTTGAACCTGTATGAAACCACCAGATTGTCTTCCAAAGTGGTTCGTCTATTAGAGCTATCATAAGCCTCATTTCACACAGAGTAGTAAACTGACCTACCAAAGCCCCAAAGCTAGCAAGCAAGTCATGCAGTCAGAATTCAGACCCAGTTGGCTCCCTAGCTCATATACTTCATCCCACCCTTTGGAAAGTGGCCTGGATGAGATGATAAGGAATGAGTAGATATCTCACAAATGAGAATGTGTACAGCTCTGCCCCCACCAAGGCCTTGCGCTTCTATTTCTTTAAATAGACTATTGTACACAGCCAAGCAAAGCCCCTCAGTGGGTCAAAATGCAGCCCACTGGGCCCTGCTTTAGAGGGATTTAAGGAAAGGGAAAAAGGGGAAAGGGAAGTCACTCAGTCATGCCCAACTCTTTGCAACCCCATGGACAGTAGCCTGCACAAAGCTCCTCCATCCATAGGATTTTCTAGGCAAGAAGAGGGATTTAAGGGAGCTGCCAATAGCCCTTGTGGTGAGCAACTTTCATCTGAGTGTTAGCGATCCTTTGAATTACACTAGTTTTTTTTCCCACTGTTGTTGTTGTTTACTTTTATATTATGGAATATATATGAATATAATTTAAAAAAAACCCAAGTGGCTCTACTTTTTTTTTCTCACCAGCAGTGAATGAGTGTTGCATTACTCCACATCCTCACCAGCATTTGATGTTCAGTGATTTGGTGCCAGTGCCGCAGAGTTTGGCCACTCTAGTAGGTATATAGTGGTAGCTCACTGTTGTTTTAATTTGCATTTCTCTCATTGTGTGCTTGTATCTCATTAAATCCTTTTGGTCTAGGAGGAATTCCAGAGGTTTGATGTTCATGGCCCTTGTGAAGCCAGAGCTCCCCGTAAAGATTCTGAGTGAAACCACTGAGATACAAATATGAGAGCTCCAGCTTCTGTGTGGGTCAGACAGGCTATGGCTCTTTGAACTTCTATTGCAGAGCCATGAACCACACTTGGCTGGGAAAATTCAGAGCATCATGACATAATCTGTGATCTGGTGTGACCAGCCTTGACAGTGGTGGCTGAAGTAAGACAATGACTTACTGGATATGCCCCCGGTCATGTAGGCAGTCAGCCAGACCTCTGTGTCTGACTCTCAGTAAGCTCAGATGAGTGTCTCTGGCTGGCAACAGTCTGTACATGTTGCTACTGCTGATGGAAACATTTTTAAATCTGGAAACATTGCAAACATTTTATTAAAAATAAAAGCATTTTTAAAACATTAAAAAAATCTGCAATAGGGATAGGAAGGAGTTTTATTTGAGTTCTACTCAGGACTATAGTCTGGGAGACACAGATTCAATAAGTACTTGTATTGTGTTCTGCCACACTACAAAATGGGAGAGGCTTGTAAAGACAAAACCCACAAAAATTGCATAAATTGTTTGTCAAGAATTAGGACTGGAACTATGAAGAAGTAAGGGTGTTTGTTAAGAAAGGATTGGTTGGGGTCCAAAATGGTTGCTTAGTAACAAGTGGGGACCTTGAGACCATAAGGTTGCAACTGGCAGCTAGCAGATAATTATTTTAGGAATGGCTGGTGGTGTCCTTGAGACTAACACAGTTCAGAAAATTCAAGTTCTGAGTAATGCAGAAACCACGTGTCTGAAACCACATCCACAGTGGCCACCCAGATCAATTTTGGATGCCTAAACCACAGTTACTCCATTTTAATTTCAAAATGCAAAATTATTTTCTTAAAGCAGATGAACAGTGCATGTTTGACAGGTCATAAGCAGGCTATTTTGGTTAGCCTAAGTTCTAGTTAAATCATGTCCAAGCTTGAATGATTATGTGAAAATTTCCTCCATCACCAAATATTGCTGGGAAATAAGTGCTGTCTACGTGTCTCCACAGGGAGAGGACAACTGCAGATTTGCCCCAGGTCTCTCCTGGGCCCTCCCTATGTATCTCTTTCCTCTGCTGGTTTTAATGTTTGCTTTCACAGTAACAAATATAAACATCGGTAGGACTGCTTTTCTGAGTTCTGCCAGTCCATCTGGCAAATGATTAACCCTGCAGATGGTCCTGGGGATCTCTAAAACCACAATCCCAGTTTATTCCCTAATCCAAACTCCAAACGGACCCTGAGTGCCAAGCCTTTCTGTCCCATTCTCACCTTTTCACACATCCCCCAACAGCAGTTTCTTTCCCTCACGAGGTTGAGGCCCACAGAAGCTCCCAGCACTGACCCTGGGTTCCATGTCAGAGGGCTCCATTTTTGTTCATCATGCTCTCTCTCTAGCTTCTGAGCCTCTTCCCAACCACAAGTTCAGCTTTGGAACTAGGCATGTGATTCGGACATAACGGTTTATTAGCAATGACTTCTGGAGAGCCTGTGAACAACTTGCCCTGAACTCGCCCAGTGGAGACGCCACGTGGTCTCAGCCTCCAACAAGTCACTTCCTCTCTCCAGGCTTCATTTCCCTTGCTTCCTTTAGGAAGCCTGCTTATGACCAATGATGTCTGTGAATGCTTTACAAAACGCAAAGGGGCCTGCACACTTCAGGAAAGGACATTTTTCAGAGAGAGCACAGAGACTCGTTACAGATAGCAGTCAAAAATGTGTCTCTGTTTCCTTTGCTCCCAGTTTCCTTAGAAAAGGAGTATTTTCTTTTATCACTAGAAAAGAAAAAAAAAAATTTCAAGAAGGCTTGAAAAACAGAATGTAATGCTTTCTCAGGTGCCTTTGGGAAAATAGGCCAGATGTATTTTAGAATTCAAAATTGTTCAGATTTTAGGAAGATAATTTGGTGCAAAACCATACCTATGTAACAACCCCAGTGACATCTGGGGCAACAGTCTGTAAACCAAACACACTGATACTTCTGCAGTGAAATGTTTGAATATTCACACAGCCAGATGAATAAAGCTGTAATTCATTGCCTTGCAATGGTTCAGGTCAGGTTTGCCTACCAAGTGACTTCAGGTTAAGTTAGTTGTTGCTACTATATATGTTATGAAAAAAATTCTATTCAGAGAACTTTTTGAATAGGTTAAAATTTTCATATATTTTTAAAAAATTGTTCTTCCGGCTGTACAGAGCTATGATTGACATGAAGTACTATATAAGTTTAAGGTGTATAGTAGTAGTGTTAGCCGCTCATTCATGTCCAACTCTTTGCAACCCCATGAACTGTAGCCCGCCAGGTTCCTCTGTCCATGGGATTCTCCAGGCAAGAATACTGGAGTGGGTTGCCATGCCCTTCTCCAAGGGATCTTCCTGACCCAGGGATCAAACCTGGGTCTCCTGCATTGCAGGCAGATTCTTTACCATCTGAACTACAGGGAAACCCTCTTTAGAAATATAGCATAATGCACACATCATGAAATGACTATCAAGTAAGTTTTGTGAATATTCATCAACTCCTATGAATACAAAATTAAAGAAATGGAAAAAAATGTTTTTCCTTGTGATGAGAACTCTTAGGGTTTATTCTCAGCAATTTTAATATATAACATACAGCGGTGTTAATTATATTTATCATGCTATATGTTACATCTCTAGTACTTATTTATCTTATAACTGGGAATTGATACCTTTTGTAACATACAGTAGTGTTTATATTTATCATGCTGTATGTTACATCTCTAGTACTTATTTATCTTTTAACTGGGAATTGATACCTTTTGACTGCCTTCATCAGATTTCCCCTGCCCTCACCCTCTACTCCTGGTTAACCACAAATTTGATCTGTTTTTCTACAAGTTCTCTTGTTTGTTTGTTTTTGAAGTATAATTAACCTACAACACTATGTTAGTTCCTGTTACACAGCATAGTGATTTGATATTTCTATGCATTTCAAAAAGCATTCCCTTTTCCCTACATCCTAGCCAACACTTGTTATTTGTTGTCTTTTTGGTAATAGCCATTCTAACAGACGTGGTTTTGACTGCTTTTCCTTGATGATCAGTGATGTTGAGCACCTTTTCATGAATCTGTTGGCCATCTATATGCTTTTTGGAAAAATATCTTCAGATCCCCTACTCACTTTCAATGGATTTTTTTTTTTTTTTTTTTTTTGCTGTTGAGCTGTAAGAATTCTTTACATATTTTGTGTGCTAGCCCCTCATCAGATACATGATTTGTAAGTGTTTTCTCCCATTCTTCAGGTCGCTGTTTCATTTTTGCTGATGGCTTTCTTTGCTGTACAGAGGCCTTTTAGTCTGATATGGAAATCTGTACTTTAAAAATGGGGGGTGTCAGGAAATAGATATAGGAGTTTCATTTCTATATATCACTGGAGTTAAGCTAGTATAACTCTGAAGCAGAATATAACCAGTTAAGATGTATTTGGTAAAAGGTCTAGGGCAACCATTAAAATAATTTTTAAAAGTTTAAAGAAATATTAAAGAAATTTAAATGCTGCATTAAAAAGATTCACTTAGTGCAAAAGAAAACAGTGAAAGAGGAAAAGAGAAACAAAAAAGACATGAGATGCATAGAAAATTGAAAGCAAAATAACAAGTGTAAATCCAATTGTACCAATAAAACATCAAATACTCCAAATAAAGACAGAGATTGTCAGAATGTATTAAAAAAAGATCCACCTATATTTTGTCTATAGGACTTACACTTTGTTTTGAAAGATACAAATAAACTGACAGAAGAAAATACATCATGCAAACAGCAACCCCAACAAAGCTAGAATGGCTATACTTACTGATGTCAGATAAAATAGACTTCAACACACACAAAAAATGTTACCATATATAAAGAAGAATATTTCATAATGACAAAAGGGCCTATCCATCAGGAAGATATAACAATTATAACCATATATGCATCTAATGACAGAACACTAAAATACATGAAGCAAAAACTGACAGAAATGGAGAAATAAACAATTCAACAATAATAGTTGGAGACTCCAATATCCCTTTTTCAAAAACAGAACATCTAGATAGAAGTTAAACTAGGAAATAGAGAACTTTAAGAATGCCATAGACCAACCAGACCTAACAGACATCTATGAAGCACTACCCAGAAGTAGACTATATATTCTTCTCAAGTGCACGTGGAGCATCCTCCAGGATAGACCATATACTAGCCCATAAGACACATCTCAGATGCACTCTGGGGAATTTATATCAGAGCAATGAAAACATGTTCACACAACATCTTCTTTGTGAACATTCATAGCAACTTTATTTGTAATAGCTCAAATCTTGAAACAACCCAGATGTCCCTGAACAGGTGAATGATTAAAAAAATAAACAGTATTTTCTCATAATTATTAAAGGTATTATTACTGAAAACCACATGAAAGTCTTACCACCCAAAGTCAGTTCCTGCTACCACACTGGTGAACATCCCATCAACATCCTACCAACACACACACTTCACACACCTCCGGCGGTTTTCTATCCTCTCCACCCCCCACAGTGATTCTCAAAGGGAAGCTGTAGCTTCCAGAAGAGCATATCACAGTTTCCTGGGGTGAGGGGTTGAGGAAGGCTATATGGTTTGAAAACCCCAAAGTGACTCACCTTCACCCCACTACCTAGAGAATCCTTGGACACTTTATGCAAATGGAGTCATAGCACACATGCTATTTTGTAAGCTGCTCTTTAAATTCTATATTATTATACCTAATGGCTGTGCAGTATACATTTTTTTGTTGTGGTGGTGGTGGTGACAGAATTTTAAAACTGATTCCATGTTGGTGTTATTTAGATTTTTTTCCTTTTGAAAATATAAAACTTTGAAGTGAACATCTTTGTATATATAGCTAGCATCTGTATTAAATTCTATTAGTGGAATTTCTAGATCAGTGGGTTTGAACATTAAAAAAAAATTAAAACGTAATGGTAAAATACTTTCTAGGAAGATAGTGCAGATTCGTATTCCCATCAATGCTTATTGTTGACAGTTTAGTCTTAAGAGTACCCCTCACAGCATTGAAGTGTTGCTTCTAGGCTCCTGACCTGAAATAAAGATGCTAATGCTGCTCTTTCACCTCTTAGGAGCCTGCCACACCCTTTTCCCTTTCCCACCGGCCATGAGCTTCACTTCTCTCTCCTGCCACCTGGTGCTGAAACAGGAGAAGTTCATAAGGGCGCCCCCGAGACAAAGCGCTGCTACCCCAGGACTCCCTGGGCATGGAGGAACCTGTCCTCAGATCCTCCCTGTCTGTCCTACATGGACCAGAGCCGCAGAAAGTGAGGCCTCTGGACTTCAGTGCAAAAGGAGGCCTGGGACAGAGCCCAGAGGAGATCCTAGTGCAGGCAGAAGAGCCCAGAGACCTGAGTTCTAGATCTGGTCTGTCTCTGATTTGCTGTTGGGCACATGTGCTCGTTATTTGCCCTCAATTTACCCTCAGTAAAATGAGAGGTCAGCCTAGGCCAGTGTTCTGCAGACTTCAGATGACGACCCATTAATGAGCTGTGAGTTCTATTTATTAAGTTGTAAAAGACTTTTTAAAAAATTTATTTATTTTTTAATTGAAGGATAATTGCTTTACAGAATTTTGTTGTTTTCTGTCAAACCTCAACATGAATCAGCCATAGGTATTCCCTCCCTTTTGACCCTCCCTCCCATCTCCCTCCCGTCCCACCCATATAGGTTGATACAGAGCCCCTGTTTGAGTTTCCTTAGCCACACAGCAAATTCCCATCAGCTGTCCATTTCACATATGGTAACGTAAGGTTCCATGTTACTCTTTCCATACATCTCACTCTCTCCTCCCCCTCCCCATGTCCATAAGTCTGTTCTCTATGTCTGTTTCTCCACTGTTACCCTGTAAATAAATTCTTCGGTACCTTTTTTTAGATTCCCTATATATGTGTTAGTATACGATATTTATCTTTCTCTTTCTGACTTTACTGTCTATAATAGGCTCTAGGTTCATCCACCTCATTAGAACTGACTCAAATGTGTTCCTTTTATGGCTGAGTATTCCATTGTATTCCAATGGAATATACACAATATTCCATTGTGCATATGTTCCACAACTTCTTTATCCATTCATCTGTCGATGCACTTCTAGGTTGCTTCCGTGTTCCAGCTATTGTAAATAGTGCTGCAATGAACAATGGGATACTTGTGTCTTTTTCAATTTTGGTTTCCTCAGGGTATATGCCTAGGAGTGGGATTGCTGGGTCATATGGTGGTTTTATTCCTAGTTTTTTAAGGAATCTCCATACCGTCTTCCATAGTGGCTGTATCAGTTTACATTCCCACCAACAGTGCAAGAGCATTCCCTTTTCTCCACACCCTCTCCAGCATTTATTGTTTGTAGACTTTTTGATGATGGCCATTCTGACCAGTGTGAGGTGATATCTCATTGTGGTTTTGATGTGCATTTCTCTAATAATGAGCGATGTTGAGCATCTTTTCATGTGTTTGTTAGCCACCTGTATGTCTTCTTCGGAGAAATGTCTGTTTAGGTTGTTTTCCCACTTTTTGATTGAGTTGTTTTTCTGGTATTGCGTTGTGTGAGCTGCTTGTATATTTTGGAAATTAATCCTTTGTCAGTTGTTTCACTTGCTTTTATTTTCTCCCATTCCGAGGGTTGTCTTTTCACCTTGCTTATAGTTTCCTTTGCTGTGTGAAAGCTTTTAAGTTTAGTCAGGTCACACTTGTTTTTCTTTCCATTACTCTAGGAGGTGGGTCATAGAGAATCTTGGTTTGATTTATGTCATCGAGTGTTCTGCCTATGTTTTCCTCTAAGAGTTTTATAGTTTCTGGTCTTACATTTGGGTCTTTAATCCATTTTGAGTTTACCTTTGTCTATGCTGTTAGGAAGTATTCTAATTTCATTCTTTTTCATGTAGCTGTCCAGTTTTCCCAGCACCATTTATTGAAGAGGCTTCTTTGTTCCATTGTATAGTCTTGCCTCCTTTGTCAAAAATAAGGTGCCCATAGGTGCGTGGGTTTATTTCTGGGCTTTCTATCTCATTCCATTGGTCTATATTTCTGTTTTTGTGCCAATCCATGCTGTCTTGATGACTGTAGCTTTGTAGCATAATCTGAAGTCAGGAAGCTTGATTTCTCCAGCTTCATTCTTCTTTCTCAAGACTGCTTTGGCTATTCAGGGTCCTTCCTGTTTCCATGTGAATTGTGAAATTTTTTGTTCTAGTTCTGTGAAAAATGCCATTGGTAATTTGACAGGGATCACATTGAATCTGTAGATTGCATATGGTAGTATAGGCATTTTCACAATATTGATTCTTCCTACCCAGGAACATGGAATATCTCTCCATCTGTTTATGTCATCTTTGATTTCTTTCATCAGTGTCTTATAATTTTCCATGTACAGTTCTTTTGTTTCCTTAGGTGAGTTTATTCCTAGATATTTAATTATTTTTGTTGAAATCATGAATGGGATTGATTCCTTAATTTCTCTTTCTGATTTTTCATTGTTAGTATATGGAAATGAAAGTGATTTCTGTGTATTGATTTTGTATCCTGTGACTGCTAAACTCACTGATTAGTTCTAGTCATTTTCTGATAGTATCTTTAGGGATTTCTATGTACAGTATCATGTCATCTGCAAACAGTGAGAGTTTTACTTCTTCTTTTCTGATCTGGATTCCTTTTATTTCTTGTTCTTCTCTGATTGCTGCTGCTAAGGCTTCCAAAACTATACTATGTTGAATAATAGTGATGAAAATGGATGCACTTGTCTTGTTCCTGATCTTAGGGGGAATGCTTTCAGTTCTTCACCATTGAGAATAATGTTTGCTGTAGGCTTATCATATATGGCTTTTACTATGTTGAGGTAGGTTCCTTCTATGCCCATTTTTTGAAGAGTTTTAATCATAAATGGGTGCTGAATTTTGTCAAGGCTTTTTCTGCATCTATTGAGATTATCATATGGCTTTTATCTTTCAATTTGTTAATATGGTGTATTACATTGATTGATTTGTGTATATTGAAGAATCCTTGCATCCTTGCAATAAACCCAACTTGATCATGGTGTATGAGCTTTTTAATGCATTGTTGAATTCTGTTGCTAAAATTTTGTTGAGGAATTTTGTGTCTATGTTCATCAGTGATATTGGCCTGTAGTTTTCTTTTTTGTGTTGTCTTTGTCTGGTTTTGATATCAGAGTGATAGTGGTCTCATAGAATGAGTTTGGAAGTGTTCCTTCCTCTGTAGTTTTTTGAAAGAGTTTTAGAAGGATAGGCATTAGCACTTCTTTAAATGTTTGATAGAATTCTCCTGTGAAGCCATCTGGTCCTGGGCTTTTGTTTTTTGGGAGATTTTTTGTCACAGCTTCAATTTCAATGTTTGTAATTAGGTTGTTCATAATTTCTATTTCTTCCTATTTCAGTCTTGGAAGATGGAACTTTTCTAAGAATTTCTTCAAGGTTATCCATTTTGTTGCCATTTGTTTCTAGAAATTTTCTGATTTCCCTTTTGATTTCTTCAGTAACCTGTTGGTTATTTAGAAATGTATTGTTTAATCTCCATGTGTTTGTGTTTTTTACAGTTTTTTTCTTATAATTGATATCTAGTCTCATAGCACTGTGGTCAGAAAAGATGCCTGACATGATTTCAAGTATCTTAAATTTACTGAGATTTGATTTGTCACCCAAGAGGTGGTCTATCCTGGAGAATGTTCCATGTGCACTTGAGAAGAAGGTGGATTCTTCTGCATTTGGATGGAATGTCCTGAAGATATCAGGGAGATCCATCTCATCTAATGTATCATTTAAGACTTGTGTTTCCTTACTAATTTTCTGGGTTGATGATCTTTCCATTGGTGTTAGTGTGGTATTAAAGTCTCCTACTATTATTGCGTTACTGTCAAGTTCTCCTTTTTGCCTGTTAGTGTTTGTCTTATGTATTGAGGTGCTCCTATGTTGGGTGCATAGATATTTACAATTGTTATGTCTTCCTTTTGGATTGATCCCTTGATCATTGTTTAGTGCCCTTCCTTATCTCTTGTAATCTTCTTTATTTTAAGGTCTATTTTGTATGATATGAGGATTGCTACTCCAGGTTTCTTTTGCTTCCCGTTTGCATGGAATGTATTTTTCCATCCTCTCACTTTCAGTCTATATGTGTCTTGAGGTCTGAAGTGGGTTTCTTGTAGACAGCATATATATGGGTCTTGTTTTTGTATCTATTCAGCCAGTCTGTGTCTTTTGGTTGGAGCATTTAATCCAATTATATTTAAAGTAATTATGGATATATATGTGTTCCTATTGCCATTTTCTTAATTGTTTGGGGTTTGATTTTGTAGATCTTTTTCTTCTATTTCCTGACTATATAAGTCCCTTTAACATTTGTTGTAAAGCTGGTTTGGTGGTACTGAATTCTCTTAACTTTTGCTTTTCTGAAAAACTTTTTATTTCTCCATCAATTTTGAATGAGATCTTTGCCGGGTACAGTAATCTTGGTAGTAGATTTTTCCCTTTCAGTACTTTAAATATATCCTGCCATTCCCTTCTGGCCTGCAGAGTTTCTGCTGAAAGATCAGCTGTTAAGCCTATGGGGTTTCCCTTGTATGTTACCTGTTGCTTCTCCCTTGCTGCTTTTAATATTCTTTCTTTGTGTTTAGTCTTTGTTAGTTTGATTAGTATGTGTCTTGGTGTGTTTCTCCTTGGGTTTATCCTGTATGGGATTCTTTGCCTCTCTTGGACTTGATTGACTATTTCCTTTTCCTTGTTGGGGAAACTTTCAACTATAATCTCTTCAAAAATTTTCTCATATCCTTTCTTTTTCTCTTCTTCTGGGCCCCCTATAATTTGAATGTTGGTGCATTTGATAATGTCCCAGAGGTCTCTGAGACTATCCTCAGTTCTTTTCATTCTTTTTACTTTATTCGGCTCTTCAGAAGTTATTTCCACCATTTTATCTTCCAGCTCACTGATTCACTCTTCTGCTTCAGATATTCTGCTATTGATTCCTTTTAGAATATTTTTAATTTCAGTAGTTGTGTCATTTGTCTCTGTAGGTTTGTTATTTAATTCTTCTAGGTCTTCATTAATTGATTCTTGCATTTTCTCCACTCCGTTTTCAAGGTTTTTGACCATCTTCACTGTCATCACTCTGATCCTTCTTCAGGTAGTTTGCATAGTTCCTCTCCATTTATTTGGACTGCTGTGTTTCTAGTTTGCTCCTTCATTTGTGCAGTACTTCTCTGCCTTTGCATAATTTTTTAAAAATTTATTGTGTTTGAGGTCTCCTTTTTCCAGGCCTCACAGTTGAATTCTTTCTTCTTTTTGGTTTCTGCCCTCCTAAGGTTCTCTTGCCTGGAAAATCCCATGGATGGAGGGGCCTGGTAGGCTGCAGTCCATGGGGTCGCTGAGTCGGATACGACTGAGCAACTTCACTTTCACGCACTGGAGAAGGCAATGGCAACCCACTCCAGTGTTCTTGCCTGGAGACTCCCAGGGACGGGGGAGCCTGCTGGGCTGCTGTCTATGGGGTCGCACATGACTGAAGTGACTTAGCAGCAGCAAGGCTGGTCCAGTGGTTTGTGTAAGCTTCGTATGGGGTGAGATTTGTGCTGAATTTTGTTGTTGTTGTTTTCCCTCTGATGCGCAAGGCTAAGTGAGGTGGTACTCCTGTCTGCTGATGATTGGGTTTGTATTTTTGTCTTGTTTGCTGTTTGGATGAGGCATCCTGCACAGGGTGCTACTGGTGGTTGGGTGATGCTGGGTCTTGTATTCAGGTGGTTTCCTTTGTGGGAGTTCTCACTATTTGACACTCCCTAGGGTTAGTTCTCTGGTAGTCTAGGGTCTTGGAGTCAGTGCTCCCACTCCAAAGGCTCAGGGCTTGATCTCTGGTCAGGAATGAAGATTCCACAAGTAGTTTGTTATGGCATTAAGTGAGATTAAAACAAGTATCCGAAAATGAGAAACCAGATGAACCCCAGACAAATGGCAGTTACAAAATCAGGCAAATAGTAATTAAAATAATGGAACTACACATACACATTTACACTCATAAGCAAAATTAAAACAGTCCAACAAAAATAAAGTACAATAGATTGACCTGGAGAACAAAGGAAACCAAAGATTATATCTACCAGTTAAGAGCAAAACTAACCAAAGCACAAACTAGAAAATAAAACTAAGTCAAAGTGCCAAGTGGGGAATAAAGCAGTGAAAAAAAAACTAACAAATATGTTGAGAGGACAGGAAAGAAGGAAAAGAAAGGACGAATAGACATGCAAGTTTAAATAGAGGTAGATAAAGAAGATTTTTATACATTAAAGATGAATTGCAAGGGTAAAAGAACAGTAGGAAAAGCAAACAAAAGAATGTAGAAATAATAATAATAATAGATTTTTGAAAATTAAAATTAAAAAAAGAGAAAAGAAAAAAAAAGGAGAACTCCACAGAACTACAAAAGCCCAATGTAGAGGCAGAGGTATATATCAATAAAAGGTGTTAAACCTTAATCAGATTTCATAGTGCCAATAAAATTGACAACTACGACAGAGGGAAAAAGGAAAAAAAATCCAAAAGAATCCACAGAACAAGTCAAAACATAAGAATAATGAATGTTTTTCTTGAGTCACTTTCCCTCACTGGGAGTCACAGTCCACCTCACCACCTGAGGACACCCTCCAACACTGCTGGTCTGTGGACCTGCTGAGGGGGCAGCGAAGAGTCCAATCTGGTCCTACTCCTGTGTGTTCTTGCTGCCACTGTCCACAGCTGTCAGAACTATTGCGTTTTCTTTTGTGGGAGGTCTCAATGGCCTTTTATATATTCCATGGACACAGAGTCTTCTTAGTTGATTCTGTGGATTTAATCTGCAGCTTGTACAGCTGGTGGGAAGGTTTTGGGTCTTCTTCCTTGGCCACAGTGCCCCTGGGTTTCATTTGTGGTTTTATTTCCACCTCTGCACGGGGGTCATCCACTGGGGTTTGCTCCTGTGGCTGCCCTGGAGGACTTGGGTTTGCCCCTGTGAGGGCCAGGTGTGGAGGTGGTGCAGCTGCTTGGGTCACAGAGGTTCTGGCAGCACCAGGTACTCAGGGGAGTTGGCAGCTAGGGCAGCAGGAAATATAGTGCTCTAGGAGCACATGGCAACCTGTAGCGGCCAATACGCTGCAGTATTCTTGCCTGGAGAAGCCCACTGACACAGAAGCCTGGCAGGCCACAGTCCAGAGGGTTGCAAAGAGCTGGACAAGACTGAAGTGGCCCTGCGTGCATAGACACAAGACTTTTTTTGCCTGTGCAGCTCTGCCCCAGTGAGGGTTGAGCGTGAAGGTGGCACAGCTGCTGGGTCGTGGGGATCCTAGCGGTGCCAAGTAGGGACACAGACTGCCTCAGCTGCAGGAGTTATGGCCCTATCAGAGTCTTTTTTCGAGCCTCTTATAGCTGGCGATCAGAAGGCCTCTTTGGCCAGTCTTTCTCCACAGCTCTGCCCGTTCAGGCCCTTAGAGGCCTCCCTTGCCTGGGGTCCTTCTCTGTTCAGCATCAGGCACACAGAGGGGCCCCCTGGCTGGGGTCCTACTCTGTAGATTGGTGCATCAGTCACTTAAAGGGGCCCCCTGGCTGGGGTCCTACTCTGTAGATCAGTGAGTCAGGTGCTTGATGGGCCAGGCTCTCTATTGTTCAGCTGCCGATGCTGGCCTGTGGGGAGAGAGAGGCTATGGTGATGGCTCGATCCCCATGCATGACTCAGCAGTGTAGCCTTGCTTCCATGGCTGCCTGGCTTTCCTCCACAGGCGTTTCCCACCATGATCTCCTCCCTCACAAACCTTCAGTCCATCTCTCCACGTCAACAGCAGCTCTCGCCCTGGGATTGCTCCACAATCTATAAACTGCAGCTCCCAGCCGCTGCCCCTTCCAGGAGACTAGCATTCCTGTCCAGGGTGTATATGGCTGAGCAAGGACTGTCCAATTCTCATTCCATTTAGGCTGCCACAGATCAGCTGTTTCACTCTCAGCCTTAAATGTTTCTCCTGTGACTCAGACAATTCCCTGATGTGGGGATCAGACCCTTGCTTCAGTTCCCCCACCCGCCGAGGGCAGGTCCAGTCCTACCAACACTCCTGTTTTTGCCCTAGTTCCTTCGTCCTACCGAGTTTTGCATGGTTCTATGTATTCTTTTCCTCTGGTCAGGTGCTCCTGTCTCTTCCCAGCTGGTGTTCCGCATGCACGTCTGTATCTGAAGGAGAGTTCCTGATGGATCCGCGGGGAAAGATGCGCTCCACGTCCACCTGCTCCTCCACCATCTTGTTCTCCTCTGTGAAAAGACTTTTTTTAAAAAGGAAAGGGCAAGATAGAAAATTTCGGGAATGACAAAATACACTGAACATAGTAAGTACTGCTTCCTGGAACCTTCTCTATATAGGGTGTCTTAGGTTGTTATGCTGTAAAGTTTATTTCTTACAGAGGGTTTTGGCCAGGATGGTCAGTAGATGGTCTGCCAGTCTCAGGAGACCCGAGGGTCCTCCCAGCTGGAGTTTGTAGTTGTAATTGGGGCTCTTCCCGTGAGAAGGTCCCACCTCGTGGCGGCAGCCTTGGTACTGTTCTGACAGTCTTTCTCTCGCTCCTCCTCCTGGCTGCTCTAACATGGCAGGAAGCCCCAGCTCTAATGGAGAAGACTGGCGAGTTTCCTATGAAGTCCGGAGCAACAGCAACAACCAACGACAGCCCCTGAGTCATAATTTCCTTAGCGCACCTCCCTCTCAGGGATGCCCAGCATGCGTGGGGCTGTCAGAGCACTTGCATATGTCACTGACCTGGCGGAGGCACTCGGCGGAGCGTCGGCGCCAGGGAAAGGCCCATTTCTCCAGCTCAGCATCGCTCCGCCGAAACTGAAGAGGGCAGTGAAAACCCACGAGTAGGGAAGAGGAGGGTGCAGCAGGTCTAGAGGCCCTGCATGCCCTCACCTAGGTCCCCTTGTGCTCCAGAAGGCTAGGGTGAGAGAGGAGAAGGAGAGGGGCTTAGCTTGCTCCGGGAGCCTCGGATCCTGTCTCAGAGCCGAGCCAGTGGGTTCCGCTGCAGGATCAAGTTCCGAGGCAGCCGCAGAGGACAGGAGCTGCCACCAGAGGGCAGCAGAGCACTGCTGTTGGAAGTCTCGGAGCTGAATTTCCGGCTCTTAAAGGCGGCAGGACGCAAAGGACCTCTAGACAAGACGCGAGAGACTCCGATTTTAAGACAGGTTGCCCACCAGGGCTCTGCTGGACCTAGCTTGCATAGGCTTACAAGAACCGACGTTTGAATTTTCAAAGCATTTGCAAGCCAGTTGTTAAACATAGCCATTGTTAAAGCTTGCAATGAAATAAATTATGTTTTAAGAAGGTAACACTAAAAACTCTCCACTTTCCAATTATTATACTACAATTAATTATCTATGTTTCTGAAGTTTATTAAGGTTATTCAGTCTGTGTGGTGAAAATGCCGTATAGCATTGTGCTACCATGTACAGTGACATCACTCTGCCAGCCTGAAATCCATCCTGGTGGGAAAATTTACACTGTGGGAATCAGAAAAAGCTACAAATTAGGGAGTCTCCTTCTTTTGGAGAGTCTCCAGTTCTGTGATCTTCCCCCACCCCAACCAGCCACTCCCACCAACGTCAAAGAGTCTTCTTCGGCACAGAGAGATGCAAGATGTGGCTCTGACCTTTAGCACTGAGAACACTTAATGACCTTACCTGGACAAGCAGACACGAGAGAACTTGCCGCTGGGACTGGGGTTCAGCCGGAGGACTCTGAGGCAGGGCCGCGCACGTCCCCATCACCCCCAGGCCCCGCGACCCCTGCCCTATGGGCAGTAGGTGAAGAAGAGATGTTTGGCCTGAAGAAAAGACCCAGGAAAGAAAACCGCTTGGTAAAAACTCAAAGGGCTGGCTGTGAGTGATGGTTCAGATCCAGGATATAGAATTAAGGCCAAAAAATACTGAGTTGACTTTATATGAAGAAGAACCTCAACTAGGGCTGTTCAGAGATGGAAACACAGGGCTCCAAGTGCTACTTCCTCCCCAGTGGGTGGGATGCATAAAAAGAATTGAAGACTCCTACAAGAAGTCAATGAAACTCTTACTATTCAAAGTGGACCCACAGATTAGTATCATAGGATCACCTGGAAACTTGTTAGAAATGCAGGATCTCGGGCCCCATACCAGACCTACTGAATCAGAACCCACATGTTAACAAGGTTCCCACATGATAGTTT
Organism: Cervus canadensis; assembly: GCF_019320065.1. Taxonomy (NCBI): domain Eukaryota; kingdom Metazoa; phylum Chordata; class Mammalia; order Artiodactyla; family Cervidae; genus Cervus; species Cervus canadensis. Next base: position 74,198,546 of record NC_057398.1, read on the forward strand.
CAGAAACGTTAAACTGAATTACCTTTAAATGTGTTTGAGGGGGCTACTCACTACATTATCACTTATAAAGGCACATTATATGGAAATAATCTAACCATAATTTGGAGAACCGTTAGTAAAGTAGAGCCACATGACAGAATCACTATTCACACAATAAAAAGAATGAGATGACTTTTATACGCTGGTAAGAATGAGATCCAAGCTACACTGTTACATGTAGAAGCAGTCATTCCTAAAATCAAAATTTGTTCTAGATCATCAATCAAGTATTTTTAAAAAAAACTCTGCAAGAACTGAAAGTCAAAGTCGCTCAGTCGCGTCCGACTCTTTGCGACCCCATAGACTGTACAGTCCATGGAGTTCTCCAGGCCAGAATACTGGAGTGGGTAGCCTTTCCCTTCTCTGGGGGATCTTCCCAACCCAGAGATTGAACCCAGTTCTCCCACATTGCAGACGGATTCTTTACCAGCTGAGCCACAAGGGAAGCCCTGCAAGAACTGAAAGTATCATAAAAGAATATACTAACAAGCTGAAGCTCAGACATAAAACCACACATTTCCACCTGGCAAAAAACAAAACAAACAAGTGCAAATGACAGATTAAGAAAGTATTTGCAAATCATAAATAAAAGGTTACTTTGATAAACAAAGAGCTCCTACAAAGCAATAAGAAAAAGACCAATAATTTCATTTTTAAAATGGATGAAGGATTTAAATGTTTCACAGAAAAGGAAAGGCAAATAATGTCTTTAAACATGTGAAAGGAAGCTTAACTCGTTCAGGATGCAAATTAGCACTGTGATGAGACATCATTTTTGTCTACACTAGCAAAGACTAAGTGAGTTTGATACTGTGGGAAAGGAAGGAAACAGATACTCTCATGCCATGATGTCTCTATGGAGGACCGCTGATAATAGCTCTCAAATTTAATGTATGTATACACTCCTTGATGCAGCTCTTCCTGACGTATAAAATGACATACATTCAAGAGTATTGTAATTCAGTTACAACGGCAAAGAAAATTGGAAATAACTGACTGTGTATCAGTGTAGTTCTGGTTAAGTTCATTTCTCAGATGCATGCAATGGAATAATATGAAGCTGTCAAAAATAATTTGGCAATTCTGTAGCGACTGAAATGGAATAATCACCTACATATTTCTAGTAAAAAAAAAGCCCTAAGATATAGAACATTATGTATAGTATGTTTTCATTTGTGTTAAAATATTAAGCTTTTATGTTCTCAGAAATTTCTGGAATGATAACACAAGAGACAGGTACCAGCGGATCTGAGAAGGTAGTCAGGGCAGGAGGAAGCTGAACTTTTCAGTGAAGACTCTTTTAAAATGATTTACAGTTTTTAATGCTCTAGTTTTAAACCACAGTGCAGACCAAGCTCCCATCCCCTCCCAGACCTGGGTGGATGGAGTGTCCTGGGGGCTGCCCTGTTCTGCTCTGCCCTGTCTGATTAAATACTGTCTTTTCTTAAGGCTTGCTTAAGGCCCTGACTCCCTCCCTCCATGGAGGAAATCTACCCCTGGCTTTCAATATGTAGCTGGTGGGATCTGCAGCCCATTTTTCTGGCTGCTCTGGGCATTATTTTCTTCTCTACGTGCACCATTAGAGGTGTCTGCACTTCCTTATATCACCAAAATGCCACTGGCCTTTGGTGATGTCACCTGTCTCAGCCCTGACACTCACGGTTACAGCACGTGATGCAGTCTATAATTCTGCCCTGGCCGGTTGCTCACTGTGAGCCTCACGTCCCCAGTAGCGTGGGAGCTCCTTGAAGGTGGGGCCTGGGATTGGCTCGTCTCTGTGTCCCCCTCGGTGCTAAGAGCAGAGTGGGTGCTCCTGAAAGGTGTCTTGAGTTCTCAGGTGAGGGATGGCCGTTTGACACTGATGACTCCCCTGCTGTCTGACTGCTCCCCCGCCCCCGGCACTTGGTTCTGGGAGACTGGACGCGCGGCCCCTCTCGTCCTTCCCGCAGAGGCAGCAGCCGCCCCGGGAGCTTGGAAACCGCCCCTCCTGCCGCAGCTGCAGTCCTTGGCCTCAGCTCCACCCATCCGGCCCTCTGGGAAGCTGCAGAGCAGACAGGTCTCTTTTCTCTATCACTTCACTGGAACCCCACCCCTAACTTAACCATTAGTATGTGTGTACTGAGGCTTCGTTTTCTTTTGTGAATTTCAGAAGCTCAGTGGAGGTTTCACCAAATATTTATCAAGTGCCCATTGTGTATTAGACACTGTGGTGGGTACGTGTTGTGAATAAACACTACACAGATTCTGCTCTCGAGGAGCTTATGGTCCTTGGGGGAAAACAGCCACATGAGCAAAATGAATGTAATGTCAGCACAGTGCTAAAAGGGGGCCCAGAGTTACGGGGACGCAGGATGGGGTGGGGGGCTTATCCTGATCTTCAGGTGGTGGAACCAGTGACAGCAGGAGAAGGTTCTGTGGCCCAGCCTGAACGCTAAATGAGAATCTAGGGCACCCAGATTTTGCAGCCAGTCTTCTTTTTAGCCTGATAATCTTCATCACTCTTCTTTTTCCCTTTCTTCCTCAGCAGAGGAGCTCTCTGAGGTGGGAGAAATAGAACTGATTTTGCTGAAGGGACAGATGTGATGAGGTGAGATAGTTGTAGGGTTTCCCGGGTGGCCCAGTGGTAAAGAATCCACCTGCCAATGCAGGAGACATGGGTTCGATCCCTGGGTCGGGAAGATTCCTAGAGGAGGAGATGGAAACCCACTTCAGTATTCTTGCCTGAAAAAAACCCATGTCCAGAGGAGCCTGGTGAGCTCACAAAGAGTCCGACAGGACTGAGCAACTGAGTGTGCACACACAAGATACTTGTAGATCAGCTGTATAGGGTCCAAGACTGGGAGGGGCAGTAGCCAAGGGTCTAGGGCTGGAAGGGAGTGAAGCGGGGTTCTGGCCTCATCAAGAGTCCAGCTAGAAGTCCTCCTATCCCTTCCAGGGAGTCTCCTCCCCAGTTCAGTCTCTGCCCTGTGGGTGTGCCCAGGAAAGGGGCCACAGGGGTAGGCACGCTCCAGGCTTGAGGCCCAGACGCAAACTGAACATTCTCCCGTCCCTTACTTATCACCGCTCTCAGAGTCCAGAGGATGACACATGTTCTTCCCTCGATGCTCAGAAGTGTGGTCACACTGAGCGTCTTGGCGGCCAGCCTCGGGAGGATCTGACCACACGTGTGTACAAGCTCTTGGTCGCACCGTTTGAAGTGTTTGAAATATGTACATGTCCTGTGCCCAGGATGGTGAGGGTTCGCTTTACTGCGGGTCTTAGGAGGTTAGCCCAGTCACCTAGGACTTCCTCCCTGGGCTCAGCTCTGGAGGAAATCTGGAAGCCAGCGGTGGGTGGGAGTGAAAACCCTCTGCTCCACCCTCTGGGAGGATGCAGCCTCAGGGCAGGCAGGCAGGACCTTTCAGACCACTCTGGTGAGGCTACCCTGCAGAGCCAGGAAGGGGCTTCCTGAGTAAAAACCTCGAAAAGGTGATCAATTCTCAAGCCCAGAGACCAAGATGGCAGCTGCCAGCTAACCTTCCCTTCAAATTCAGACACCTGGGTTGCTGCAGTGAAGGGCCGGCTTCCCGGCCACATAGAGGGGCCAAGAGGCTCCTCTCTGCTGCCTGCATCCCCCACTCCCCATCCAGGCCCTCTCCCCAGATAAAAGGCTTCTTGTGCAAAAATCTCCGATCTGAAATGCTGGAAATCCTACAAGCCGACTGCATCAGGCATGTGTCATAAATATTTATGCTGCCATTGACACGTGTCAGAGTGCATGTGCGTGCTGGGGAAGCCTGCTGACGGACGCCGCGAGCAGACTCCAGGTCAGTGAGAGGCAGACATCCTGACCCTGAGCGAGCGCGTCCGGGCTCGGGGCGTGGGGGGTGTGCGCCTCTAGGCTGGATCGAGCAGGGACAGGGCAGCCTCCGTCAGGGATGCTGTAACGGAGCTCTGAACGGTTTGGGGGAAGGTGGACTCCGTTCCAGGAGACAGGTGCTGCGACTCTGTAGACTGTAGGTGGTCCCTGTGCTTTCTGGTTGCATACACATGGAGGCCCAGGATTCAAGCTCCACATGCCCCGCACCAAGAAAGAGCTTTCGTCACCTCCTTCTGTCCTCCGCAATGCCTGGAGGGGGTACCAACCACTCCTTCATCTCATGGAGAAGAATGAGACTCAGAAAGCTCACAAGACTTGTCAGTTAGCCGCAGAGCTGAGATTCACGTTCAAGCTGTTGGCTCTGAGACCAGGGTTCCTTTCTGGGTAGCAGCTGACAGTCAGCCCGCACGCTTCAGGGCCTGGCGAGGTCCCCGCCCTGTCTGCAGGGCCACCGCATGCACCCCTGCCATGTGCTCTGCAGACGGGCGGGGGCGCTGTGCGCTGTGAGCACTGCAGAGACCTGGAAGGGGACTCGCCTGATGGGGGGCACAGCGCCGGGAAGGCGGCAAGGCTGGACTCTGCTCACCTGTCGGCGTCCGCTGGTGGCCACCCTGGACGGGCCCCAAACACGGCCCGAACAGGAGGCGGGAGCTGTCCTCTCCTGTCCCTCCAGGGCAGGCTCACCCAGGAGAGTGGGAAGGGCGGCTGATCTTGAACGTTGCTGAGCCCCGTGGAGCTTCTGCCTGTTGGGCTGTCGACTGCACCATGGAGCTAGACGCAGCCTGCCTGCCGCAGGGACACCGTGAGGCGCGAGCCGTGGGTGGAGGAGCCCGTGCCCAGCAGGCAGGGGACCGGGAACCGACCTAAGTCCTCCCCTCTCTCCCCAGCGTCCGCCTCTGTCTGGCCGGGGCTGCCTCCTCCACATGCCTGCCCTGACTATGCCTCCCAATACCCCATCTGGAACAGCCCCCCAGCACCCGTCCAACTCCACCCGTCCCTAAGGATCCCACCTTTTCCTTCGCGACTTCATCTCCTCCTTCCTCAAAGTCTTAGTGATATTTCTGAGGTTACTGTACAGTCCCGGCCCTGCTTGATCGAGAGCTGTCTGGATCTCACGCAGAGTCCAGGGCCCTGAAGACAGCAATGAGTCTCCTGGTTCCTGAATGTCCCTCCCAGCACCAAGCCCAGAGCTGGGCACACCTGTGGGAGGAGACAGAGGCGCGGGGTTCTCCCACGGGCCCTTCCCTTGCCAGCCCGGGGCCACGGTAGGGATAGGAGCTGAAAGAGGCTGGGAGAGAGACACCGAGAAGCAATTATAACGCCAGGTGACAAGGCTGCGATCAGCGTGTGCACTGGGCTCTTGGGAGCACAAAGGAAGTCAGTGACTGAGTCTGTTGAGGGATGACGGTTGGAAGTGGCTGGGTGAGAAAGGGGAGGGAGGGAGGGAGGCGGGAACTCTGTATTCCAGCTGAGAAGGGTGATGGAGAGGAAAGGAGTTGTTCTCATCTTTGCCTCTAGCAGACTCAAAGGGGAAAAGGGGGCCTTGCCTCTGATTGACAGGCTAGCAGAATTTGCCTCCTACGTAGCCGCAGCCCAGTTGAGGCAAGGCTGGTAGGAGATTCCTTAGACCCTGTCCCGCTGGAAGCTGTCATGGAAGATGATCTGAAAGACCTGACCCACCCAGCGTCAGGTCGGGTGGGCCCAGTGAGAAAGCTGTGTACTGAGGGCCGCCGCTCAGGACGCTTGCTCTCCGGGAGTGGCCTCCCTGCCTACCCCGGGACTCTCACCCTCTCGCAGTGCTGACTAAAGGCCTCTGCGGGCCTGGGGAGTCCCAGCACACTTGATGCAGGCAGGAGGCAGCTCCCACTCACCCTGCCTTTTCCTTTGGGTGGGAGAGTGGTCTCTTTAAGGTGAGACTCTGTAAGGTGTGGTGTAGGGGGCTGCTGTGAGGGTTTAGAGCCCATAGTCCAGGGCTCAGACGCTTGCTCTTCCATTTGCTGGCCATGTGGCCCTGGGAAAGTCATTTCCTCTCTCTCAGCTCAGCCTTCTTTGGGAAAAGGCTGCACGGCCGCCCACCTCACTGAGGACTTGTGAGGTTAAATGAGATGTGGTCTGAAGGCACCCGGCGTGGAGCATGCACTCCATGCAGACTGAGCCAGGGTTTGCTATTCACGCCCGACGCGGGCTCGGCTCCCCGCGGGTGGCCCCGTCACCCACCCTTCCGTCCCCTCTGACTTTCTGCAGGGAGGTCGCTGGGGTCTAGTCCTGGTGCTCCATCAGGGCCGCGGCGACGCCTGTAAGTCTGGGTGGGCGGGTGCAACGCTACCCAGAGGCAGGGGGCTTCCTGGGCCTCTCGCCAGCCCTGCCAGCCTGTAGCATCCGGAAAACTTCGTGCAGCTTTGTCTGGGATGTTGCCCAGCCTGCTGGCTGGTGCTTGCAGGGTGGCCCTGGGTGTGTGCTGGTCCCCAGGATCCCTGGCCTGAAATGCCTGGACCTAGGACATATGGTCCTGAGAGCGGTGTGGTTGGCAGGGGAGGGTGGGAGGGAGTCAGGGGGCTCAGAGGCCCCAGAGGGGTTCACCCCATCTTCAAGCCCCAGAAAGTCACCCGGACAGCCACCAAGAGGACCTGGAGATCCACGCCCTCCCCTGCCCTCACCAGGGCCCCCCTGGAAGGTCTGCCAGGTGGACAGGTGCCACAGATGCCTGCTTCTGCTGCCCCCAACCCAGGATATGGGCTGCAGCTCAAGGCAGGGAATTTTAACTCCTATACAGAAAACCTGCTGGTTGGTTATCTAGTGCAACCCCTCACCTTACAAGCAAGGAAAATGAAATCCAGAGAGCGGCTAGGCGGGGCTGCGGTGGTCAGGATGACAGCCGTTGCCTCTCGGCTCAGGGCGTAGCCTCTGGTTGCTGCATCACTCGGGCCACACACGCTGCAGGCATGAAGCTGCGTCTGCCACGCCGAGCATCGGCTCCCACGGGGAGAAGGTGAGATGACGCTGAGCCGGGACCTTTGCTTTGCTTACCTGTGTAGCCCAGGGCTTCCCAGGTGGCCCCGTGGTAAAGAATCCGCCTACCATTGCAGGAGCTGTGGGCTCAGTCCCTGAGTGGGGAAGATCCCCTGGAGGAGGCCATGGCAACCCACTCCAGCTCTTATCTGGAGAATTCCATGGACAGAGGAGCCCGGTGGGCTACAGTTCAAGGGGTCGCAGAGCCAGACACGACTGAGCACGCAGACCCCTAGAATGCTGCTTGAGTACCTGGTAGGTGTTCACTGGACAGTCACCAAAGGAGTAAATGAGAAAGCGACCACTGGATCTCCGAGAGGAGCAGATGACACTCTCAAGTCAGGAGGGTCTGAGGAACATTTAATGAAGGCACCGCTTACAGAGGCGCGGCCAGGTGTGAGGAGAGCATGGATGTGGGGGGCCTGTGGGGGCTCTGATGGTCCCCCCGGAAGGGGCAAAGGGGGAGCCGCAGGTTGCCAGCAGAAGGTGTAAGAAGAGGCCCGTGGAGACGGCTGCCCGGAGCGGGGCTGTGGTCTCAGGTGAGGAGTGGCCGGCCTGAGGCAGCACCATGGAGCCCCGCCCTGCACTCCCCAACCTCTGACCCCTGCCGGGCTCCCCGGCCAGCACAGCGGGCGTCTGGCGGGTCGGAGGCCCCGGTGGAGAAGAGCTCTCCCTCCGGGCAACCAGAAGCCAACCCTCCCAGGCTGCAGAAGCCCCTTCTCTTGGGTGGTTCTGCTTCGCCTGTGACCCCGCGGGAGCCCTGAGGTCTCCTGGGAACCGGGGGGCTGCGTCCTCGGCTGCCTCTGCCCCTCCGCCTCCTTCTCCCCCAAGTCAGGGCCTCTCAGCCTTGGCACGGCTGACATTCGGGAGCAGATCATTCTTATCGTGGGGGTGGCGTTGCGGGGGGTTTAGTAGCATCCCTGGCCTCTTCCCACGAGACACCAGGAGCAAAGCCAGGTGCCTCCACGACCAAAACGTCTGCGGGTGTTGCCAGATGTGCCCTGGCAGCAAAGTCGGCCCCCGTTGAGAGCCACGGCCTTAAAGGGACTCTTCCCAGGGTGGACACCTGGGCCCAAGCCTGCTTTTTATACCAAAAATGAAAACACTCTGTTTCCTGGCTTCTTAGGTACTCATCGGAGCTCTCAATTTTAAATCCAGTCAGTTACACAATTAGCACACGCAAACACAGCCATTTGCAGGCATCAGCAGGCAGTAATTTTTGGAAAAGAGATACACGAGAATATATACATGTACAATGGGAAGCTGTTTAAATACAGATAGGATGTATTTATTTATTCCTCTCCTTGTTTCGTAATGGATTTAAGGCAGCTTAAAGTGAATTAAAACAAGCGAGGGGAAGTGAGACAGAGGGAAAAGAGGAGTGTGCGTTACATGGAGGTCCGTAACCAGTTGCCCGAGGTGAAGGATCACGCACTTGCTAAAGACGGGCCATAAATCCAGCTCCACGCTCTTAGCGCCCAACTCCAGAAGGGAAGCAGGACCAGCGTCAGTGTCTGTGGGGGGCGTTCATCGCCAGCTCCCAGCCCAGTGCCCCGCCGTCTCCTCTTCCGTGGTGGCCTGTCGCTGGGCGGGCAGCACCCGCTGCAGGAGGCGGGATTAGCAGCCTCCCTGTGGCAGGCGGTCCAGCGGGCCAGGGTCCAGCCTTGAAGGACCAGCAGCCTGGGAGGAACTTCTGAGGTGCCCAGGCCAGGCCCCAGATTTTTAGGAGCCGGAGGCAGAGCAGATAGGGCTGTCTTCCTGCTGGCTCCCAGGACTGGCGTGGAGCTCTGCCCTTCTAAGTGTTATCATATCTCTTTAGCATCTAATCTGTCTCATTTTGGGGCTGAGGGCATGATACCCATTTTATGGATAAAATAATAACGGATGTTAATTGAACACTTAATATAGACCAGTCCCTTTGTTGTGTGCTTTATGCACATTATCTCTTTTAAACATTTTACTTTTTATTGAAGCATAGTTGATTTATAATGTATTAATCTCTGCTGCACCACAAAGTGACTCAGTTACACACATATATACATCCTTTTAAATTATTCTCTTCTATTAAGGTTTATCCCAGAATATTGGATATAGCTCCCTGTACTGTACAGTGGGACCTTGTTGTTTATCCATTCTATATACAGTAGTTTGCATGTACTAACCCCAAAACCCCAGTCCATCCTTCTCCCCACATTATCTCGTTTATCTTCACAGTAACCCCACGAGGCCAGCACAGGTGAAAAACTGAGGCTTCCAGATGGAAAACTGAGGTTTACAACATAAAAAGCAATATTCCCGAGCTAATAAGCAATGAGACAGGGATTGAAGCCCAGCCTGGCCTTAGTCTAGAGCCTGTGAGCAGGTGGTCCGGTTCTCTCGCCTCTACTGGGAAGGCTGGAGGTCAGAGAAGAAAAGGAGACGGATCCTGACCTGAGAGGCCAAGAGAGACAAAATTCCAGTACGGAGTCCCAGGCAGTGTTTCTTCCGTCCCAGGGAATCCCTGCCTCTATGCTCGGGGGGAGAAAAAGCTTATTTTATGAGATGGGAACTGATCCTGTTTTTATTTTAAAATTAGATGTTCATTATGGATTCTTTTTTTTGCATTGATTTTGATCTTTAAAAGTATTACATTAAAATATTCATCTTGTGACTGAGTTTTTGGCACCCCATTAAGTTTGCACATCTGGGGCAAGTATGTTACTCACCTCACCCTGAACCTGGCTTCCAGACCCCAACAGTGACCACCACCCACATTCCCTCATTCAGCCCCTATTTCTTCATCACGTGGGAAGAAATAGCCATCTCTTCTCTGCCTGACAAACAAGGCCGAAATGAGAACCAAGAGGAGAAGAGGCTGAAAAAGCAAACCACAGGGAGCTGTTTCTTCGAAGAATCATGCGTGATGCTCCCAGACTTCAGGCTTCACCCTGCCACACCAGCAAGGACCATCATGCCCTATTATAGATGGAGAAACTAGGTTCAAGGTCAGAGTTACTCACCTAAGGTCATGCAACCAGGCTGACTCACGGTCCAAGGCTTCACCCACCGCCCCACCCTGCTTCTTGGCCCTGGGTTCCTCTTGTCTGGTGGAGAGCATGGGTGAGGTGGTCCCTGATCACTCACTCCTCTCTTCAGGAGTCTGAAAGACACCTCCTTCTCAGGATGTGAAAGTCAATCCAATCCAATCTGTAGCAAAAGCAAATGGACTCTTTGGAGAAAACATAAGATGTTGTGTGAGTTAATAAGGTAACAATTTAATATGTTTCTCTCGCCTACACTCAGCCTCCATCTTAAACAAGCTAGCAAGTATTCACAGTTTGCCTTTTAGTAATTTAGGGAAGGCATTTGAAATTCCCATCTCCCCTGCTCCCCAACCAGCAATGTTTCTTGTCACTGGCTAACAGCATTTAAAATATTTACAGCCCTTTCTTTACCCTGGGGTGTATCAGAATAAATCATTGTTACCACCAATAAATCAAAAATTAATCTCCAGAAAGCTTTATGCCTGTCCTATCCCTCAAATAGCAAGTAGCAGAACCTATCCGAGCAACTTGGCATCAACAGAATTGGTGTTTCCTCAGCATGCCTGTAATGCAGGAGACCCCGGTTCAATTCCTGGGTCCAGAAGATCCGCTGGAGAAAGGATAGGCTACCCACTCCAATATTCTTGGGCTTCCCTTGTGGCTCAGCTGGTAAAGAATCTGCCTACAATATAGGAGACCCAGGCTTGATCCATGGGTTGGGAAGATCCCCTGGAGAAGGGAAAGGCTACCCACTTCAGTATTCTGGCCTGGAGAATTCCATGGACTGTATAGTCTATGGGGTCGCAAAGAGGCGGACACGACTGAGCGCCTTTCACTTGACCTCACAGCATTCCCGGGGAGAAAGTGAATAAGGCAAAGAGAGCAAGGCCCCCACACACCCCTGGTGGGGCCGCTCCAGGGCCAGAGACCCCGCGCTGGGACTGGGCCTGTCTGGGGAGCCCTAACTGACCTTAACCCCCAGCTCCTAAGCCCTGATCATCATACCAAGCCCTCCCAGACACCATCGCTCTCTTTCATCCTGAAAAGGCCTCTTTCCTCCTGCAGAAAGCACCTCCTCCATTGCTAACTTTCTCCTTCATCATTTTCTTTTCCTCCAGTTAGATGTCCCTTCTCGCATCCTTTCAGTCCCTCGCTTTTCTCTCATCCAACTCTTTCCTAAAACTCTGTTGAAGTTTTTCTCTCCCTTTCCCTTTCCTGTTCCTTTGAAAGCTCCCTCCCTCTTTTTCCCACTTTTCTTTCCTGTCTTGGATTTCAGGATAGAGCAGTTAGACGTCTAGCATGTGCACTAGTATGAGCTCCGTACTACGCTGGGGAGGAATAAATTTCAGGAAGTCTGTACAGCATCTATGCCCTACTAGTGCCTGACTCCCCTTTCTCCATCTTCTGCTGCTAGAACCTCTCTCTGTTAACGTCATGGGTAACCTTGGCTCCCTACACTATATGAAGGAAAATACAAACAGAAGCTAGAATGAAAGCTGTCCCTCTACCAGCACCTGCCAGCAGATGGCACGAGGTGGACAGCGGTTCGGGGCAGGGGTAGGCATGCAGGCTGGGTGTGGACTGGGGCTCTCCCCTGCGGTGTCCCCACTCTTTGCATGGCTGGGTCCTCGATGAATGTAAAAGTGAACTCATTCACATTTCATGCTTTTTCCTCCACTTTTTCCTACCCTTAAGTTCTGTACTTGAATAGACTTTCTACATGCCTTCTAGTGATGAGGTTCCTTCTCAACTTGTTATTATCCATGTAACTACCTGAATTTAGAGAATTTATATTTGCCGTGACTATAAAATTATATGTGCTCATTGTTGTAAATTTGGAAATGGTAGAAAATTGTAAAGAAAGGAAATCTTCCCATAATTCTACCACGTACAGATAACCACCGTCATTAACGTTTTGGTATATTTGTTTCCATTTCTTTCCTATATGTATGTGTATTTTTAATACGGTTTTCACAGATGTATCATAATTGGAATATGTTATGTAGGGTAGGGCCATGCTGCAACAATAAAGATTACTCAAATTTTCCCATGTTTTAACACATGAGAAGTGATTTGTTGCTCCTGTAACAATCTTCGCCGATTATTTAGCTTTGCGTGGGGGCTTTGCTGCACAGTCATTAAAGTCTGGAGCTCCTTCCATTGTGTGGTCCTGCTTTCTCCTTAAGGCCTTGTTACTGTCTTCAGTTCTCAAAAAGTGAAGCAGCATGAAGGAGACACAGCCACCTTGGTCCAAGTAGCACACACCACTTGTCCACTCTTGTTCCACTGATGGCCCACTTAGTCATGTGTCCCCACCCAACGCCAAGGGAGGCCGGGAGATGGAGTCCAGCCATACACTTGGCTACAACCCCACTGCTGTCAAAAGAGGGGCTACTTAACGGCCAGTGCTGCTTCCCACAGTTTCCGTAAGCTCCCCCACGTGGCCTGCTCACTGTGAAGGCCTGTGCTCGCATGCCTCACTCTCCTTACACAAGCATTCACCCTCCTCTGCAGGCGCTGCCCCAGGGATTGGAGCGCCCTTACCGTCCTAACACCCCTGGCTGTTGTTACTCACCTGTGCTCCCACACGTCACACGGCGGTGTTAGATGACTCAGTTGTCGCATTTAGACTGTGGGTTTCTTGAGGGCAGCATCTGAAACACAGTTTCAGAAGTTAATAATTTTGTTGTTGAGTTCTGTTGCAACATAGGTACTTAAGATGTGTTTGCTAAGTGAGACAGGGAATACACAGGAGAAACAGAGTGTGGGCACTGGCCAGAACTGCAGAGGCATCGGGAATGAGCCCGCCTGATGGGGCAGGTGTGAAGAGAGCCACGTGGTGGAGGGTTTCAGGGCTGCGGTGGCAGCATAGCTAGAGGTCAGGGAAGATCACTTTCATCAAGTGCTCTCCTAAGGTGACTCCTGATACGTCATCTTTAAGGAAATTGTTGATGCGATGGCTATTTAGACAACAACGCAAAAACATTAGAGAAAACCGGGAGAAACAGCTCTGAAACACCACGAGAAAGTGGTGCACAGGCTTCCCAGTCCCCACCCATCACCCGCACAGGCCTCAGCTCCGCTCAGGCTTGGCTCCCCAAGCTCGGCCCTTACAAGCCAGGGTGGTACCATCTATATGCACCTGCTTTCCTGGAGTTTAGAAGCTGGCTGTGCTTCTGGGTCCGTGACTGCCTGAGATTTCACAGTGGAGTGGTGGGAGCAGGTCAAAGTGGAAATGGGTTTAGAAGATGTAGTTCTGATAAACGAAGTCTTTTCTTTTGAGCTGCTTGGCTGTGAATGGAGGGGAAAGGGCACAACAGTAGCAGGAAAGGGATATGAGTGCAATAAAGGGCTTCTGGAGGAGGTGAGGAAGCTGGTGGTAATCTTGCTTTTCTTTGGTTTGGTAGTAATTGGAGGGATTGGAGCATGTTTACATGCTGAAGGGGAGGAGCCAGCAGAGGTTAGAAATATGGGAGAGAGAAACTAGACCCATCAAAATGAAAAACAGGTGTCTCTTTGAAAGACACCTTTAAGAAAATGAAAAAACCAATATATATTTTTATATAAAGATATAAATATATCTTTATGAGCTGTAAGGTTCTTACAACTCAACAACACAAGAACAAAAAAAAAAAAAAAGGCAAAGGGTTTGAATGGACTCTTCACAAGAAAATATACAAATGTCCAAGAAGCACAGGAAAAGATGTTCCACATTTTAGTCAACAGGAAGATGAAAATTAAAACTACAGTGAGATACCACTACACATGTACAAAAATGGCAACAATACTGACAATACCAGTGTTGGTAAAAATATGAATCCAGTGGACCTCTAGTATATTTCTGGCAGAAGTATAAAATCGTGTGTCCACTTTGAGAAAAAATTTGGCTGTTCTTGTAAAGTAAACATGCATTTACCATACAACTCAAATATTCACTTCTAGGTATTTACCCAAGAGAAAGGAAAGCATGTCTACATGAAGATTATACAAGTATGTTTACAGCTTATACAACTGTGGAAAAAATCCAAATGTCCATCAATAGATACATGGATAAATAAACTAGCATATCTATACAATGGAATACTACTTAGCAATAAAAAGAGTGAACTACTGATACACACAAGAGGATGCATCTCAAAGATATTATATTGAGCAAAAAAAGTCAAACATGAAAAAACTGAATTCCATATGATGCCATTTATATGAAATTCTACTACAGCCAGAACTAATCTATGGTGACAGAAAGCAGATATGTTGATTTTCAGCAGTGGTTGCTGGGGAACTGATTGCAGGAGGCGGCTTTTGGGGAAGACAACACTGTTTTATATCTTGATTTGTGGGACTAGTGATTACACCGGTATATTCATTTGTGAAAACTCACCCGTTTGCTAAAATGGATGCATTTTACTGTATGTAAATTAATTTCAATAAAACTGATTATGGAGAGAATAACTAGAAACTATCTTAAATGTAAAATGGGATCAAAACAATAGATGGAAAGGTTAATCTTGCATAGGAGATGATGTACTTTCTCCTCTGAGCTGTACCTGGAAGAAAACAAGTGAGGGTGCAGGAGAATAGAGAGGCCTGGCGAGTCCGTGGGGGCAGAGTGAGAAACCGTTCAGGACCGTAGGGAAGTGTCACCTTACAGCATCAGCTCCCATGGGGAAGACTGCAGTGGCCTGGATTTTTTTATTGTTGTAAATGCTGGCCAGGTGGATTTCGAAGATTATCCAGGACCATTGCATAATGAACCCAGGAGTTCAGGCCGTTGGCCTGGGTTGACACCATTAGCCCACATTATATTTGCATAAAGCCATTTTGTCCTTGTTGGGAAAACATCAGGTCCAATAAAGTATATAGGAATGTTAGAGTTCTCAGGCAGCCTCTGACCACACATTGTCATGCAGCTGAAACAGCAGACTTTTGTTGTTGTTTTTTGCCTTGGGTTTTTAGGGGAAAGAGACAGCCCAGAGAGCTCTTACCCATGTTATTTGGAAGTATTGTGACAGCCAAGAAATTGGACTGATGTCAGAAGAAACCACAGTGGCTGTTTCCTTTCTATTATTTTTTAAAAAGCAATTTTGATCTTTCAAGCCCTATGAGAAACAAAGTTTACTAAATATACCTCTGTGGGGGTGTGTGTTGATGCAAGCATTTATCTTGTCTCTGATCCCAGAGGATACATTCCTCTTCCCTGGGCCTTCTCACCCTCTGCTATCACAGGAGTCTCTTCCTTCTTAAGGCCCACTCCCCAGGCTTCTAAAAATCTGTGCGATAAAGGGCAAAGGATGGAGCCCTTTCTGCAGAAGGCAGGGCCAGTTCCTTACTCTGCCACAATTGCCTTATGATTACCAAGGGCAAACAACTGTCTTAAGAGAAAAAATGAATTTATGGCTTATGTAACAGATTGTCCAGGGATGGGCCAGCTGCAGCTCTGGTTGGATTCAGGGGTCAAGCCCGTTCCAGGGGCATGCTTTTGGTCATCTCTCAGTTTGCCTTCTTCTATGTTGGTTTCAGTCTTGGCTCTATTTGTAGAAAGCTGGCAGCAAAAGCTGTACCCTCAGTTCCCCCTCAGATTCTTATTCCTCTCACGAAACTTCGGAAGCTGATATTGCTTGGCACCTTTGATCTGACTTGGGTCAGATCATTGCCTCTGGGGGAATGCAGTATGCTGGGTTGCTTACGACCTCAACCCCAAACACGTGGCCTGAGAGGAATGGAATTTCCCCCATAGCAATATAACAGAATAATTACTACACAAAAGAAGCGGGTAATGGGAGGCGGAACGACCAGTCCACCACACTCAAGAGCACTGGGCAAGTTCTTCAAGGCTGATTATCTGGCTCAAGCTACTCCGAAGAGAAAGCAAAGTTCAATAGGTTTCCTAATACCTATAAGGCTTGAAAAAGCACTGCAGGAGCAGATGTGGTACCTACCAGCGCTTGGGGAGGGAGCTGAAAAATTCCGTAGACCAGCTCTCAAGGCTTCCCATGCTTTGGCCCCAACACTGGTCCCTACTTTTCTGCCTGAATGCTCTCCTCCAGCCTAATAGATCTCATTTAGCATGAATTAAAAACTCAGGTTCAAAGTGCCCTGGCTCCAACTGCAGCCCCACCATTTATTATTTGCATAATTTTGATCAAGCCTGTTTCCTCATTTGTAAAAGGGAGATTATAATAGTACATAACTTATTGATATTAGATTAAAAGGGTCAAAGGAGTTCACATAAAATGCAACACTTTCTATAACTGATTCATGTTGATGTTTGGCACAAACCAACACAATACTGTAAAGCAATTATCCTTCAATTAAAAATTAATAAAATAAAAAAAATGCAACACCTGGAGGGCTGGTTATTCTTTTGTCCTCTTTCAAATCCTTTCTCAGCCCTTCTTTACACCTCTTGAGGCCCAGTATACTCTTCCCTCTTTTGGACTGCATCACCTAGGTTCCTTTGTCCCCTGGCTTCCAAATGGGTCTGATCATGGGGTTAGAGTGTTTCTTACCTACCCCTTCCTTGCACTTGTATCACATCTCTGGCCGTGGTTGTGACTCTCCGTGGATGCAACTCTTGCCATGTGCCCCCTTCTCCATGTCTCCACCTCTCACTTTGTCCTTTGGTGATATTATTTCTTCCATTGCGTTTTCAAATAGTGATGGCTTTACATTATTGCTAAGACCTGAATTCCTTAGCATCCCTCATTTGGCCCATTAACTCTGTTCAGACCTCATCATAGCTCTTCATTAAGATAACTTTACCTACACCACCTGGTGTAAGGCTATTTCCTGCTGAGATCTTGACTGATACAATATTTGATAACAGGAGTGGTCCCAGAAAACTACCTCAAAGTGGATTTGGGGACCAGGTCTCTCACTTATTTAATGATTGCAAATTGACCTTATTGCTGGCACAAGTGGGACACTGGTCTTCTGTACCATGATGTAGCATTAAGATTATTCAAATTATTCCTGAGAGTGATGTAAAATGGAGAGTCAGTGGAAGGCAAAATTTTAAGTGATCAAATGACCGCTGCACTTGATTGCTATGGCAACAGTGGTAATTACGGTAATTGTAGGGTGGACTGGTTACTTCTGACAGTGCTAGAGAGTTTATGAGAGAAAGAGAGATTGAGGAGTTTTAAACTTTGAACTTCCAACTCAAGACATGGGTGTAGAACCAGAAAGTTTCTGTGGTGACCTTAAAAGAATCCTTATCTCTTGTAGCCTCAGAGAAGACAGAGCTGTGGGTCAGGTCTAAAGTCTGGGTTGAAGATTGGCAATACCTGGTAGATGTACAGCTTTATAAAGTCTTTATGCTAACGTTAGAACACTGGCTGAGAAGGAGTTGGACACAGACATTGGGGTAAGGACATTTGAGATGAACAAATGAAAATGAGATTGATGAGCCCCTAGTCCCCCTGACTCTCCCTTGCTGGAGAAGGAAGTCTCTTGAATAAAGGCTTACCCGTGATTTCACACAGTTCAGTTGCCTTGCAGGAGGTATACATATGGCCCTTAAGGCCTGGCCCAGCTCATCTCACTGCCACCAGACTCACAACGACAGTCACATCTTATCACAGCCCAGGGGAAAATCTGAAAGATCTTCTGCAGGAAGAGCTGGTTGTATTCCAAAGGAACTGTGGTTTCTTTCCATTTGTATTGCCAGGAACCTTGGGAATGTGTGTGTGAATAGATTCCCAGAGCATGAGGTTGAGCAGGATGAAATGTAGTAGCATTAGATCATCTTTGTCAATATGGGTGAGTTTACCTGCGATCCAAGGTATAATATTTCAGTTTAAGTGATTGGGAGTGGTTCTAATCATTTGCTTGGTTGAGTAGGTAAATATTGAATTTAATAGTGCCTTATGTCTAACGAGGCCTTCCCTTGTAGCTCAGTCAGTAAAGAATCTGCCTGCAGTGCAGGAGACCCAGGTTGGATCCCTGGGTTGGGAAGATCCTCTGGAGAAGGAAATGGCAACCCACTCCAGTACCCTTGCCTGGAAAATCTCGTGGACAGAGGAGCTGGGTGGGCTGCAGTCCATGGCATCGCAAAGAGTCGGGCATGACTGAGTGAATAACACTAGCACAACACTTGTGTCTAACGAGGCTGACCGTTGCAGAACTCCCCTAGCACATCGTGGTAGGAATCCAAAGCTCAGGAAGATGGGAAATAGCAACATATCTGTTGTATGCAACCTGATTAATCCCTCCTCTAAGGCCCAGAGAATACTCCCCTCAGAAAAACATTTTAAAATTCCTCAGTAAGAAGAATACCAGCACTCCTGAAAAGCTCTGTGGTTCTGTCTTCCGCAGGACAGAGAAAACAGTGCCACTGAATGGGGATGTCTGATACTGATGGTAAAATGGGAGCCCCCGGTGACAGACTACTGGGTACAAGATGGGCTCAGTTATCCCAACAAGCCACAAGGAGAGAACAGTTGTCAGACTGTTTTGTCCCACGTGGATTTGTGATGGAGGCTAATCAATCCCAGGGTTCAAAGGAAGGTAACAGATGTGCAACCTACTATGATACAACTTGGTCTATATCAGCATGTGTATGTTAGTCACTCAGTCATGTCTGACTCTGTGCGACCCTGTGGCCTGTAGCCCACCAGGCTTCTCTGTCCAAGGAATTCTCCAGGCAAGAATACTGGAGTGGGTAGCCGTTCTCTTCTGCAGGGGATCTTCCTGACCCAGAGATTGAATCCAGGTCTCCTGCACTGCAGGCGGATTCTTTACCAGCTGACCACCAGGCAGCCCTGGTGAGAGAAGGTTGTTCACAAACTCAGAATCCTTCAACTGAGATACAAGTCAGATCCCTTTAAGAAAACCTGAAATGTGACCAAAAGTATGTTCTGTAAATTTCTTCCAAGCCTCCCCAGTGGTACCTGAGGGGCCATTTGCTAGGGTGACTGGGCAGGAGAGAAAGGGAAATACATAGATAGCCCTTCTGTAGGTGACTGGATATCAGCTCTGAATGGATGCTAATTTCTAGGGACTCTAAAACTTGCCATGATTCATCAACCAGAGGGGGAACTTAGGAAGGTCTGATGATAAATGAAATCTTGGCATGAAACATCCTACAATATGTAACTCTAGTGGGCCCATGGAAAGGACATAAATGGCAACTGACAGAGTCCCCACATTAGTTCCCTGATCTATGGAATAAAAACTACTGGGTGAGAAAGGCCAAGAGGGAGCCTCTGGGAAGCCTGTCCTCCTGCATGCCTAAAGAGCGAACCAAAAGCAATACCACACCCCTGGGGGTGCTGCAGAGATCAGAGTCACCAGCCAAGCTGTGAAAGACGAGAGGATGGTGTTTCCAGTCATATCCCTGTATAATACCTATTTGGGCAGCAAAAATGCCATGTAGGTCATGAGAATGACTGTGGATTATGCTACACTCGATTAGGTAGCTGTTGCTGACTGTAGCTGCTTTTCTTTTGTTTTTTTTTTTTTTGTTTACATCTTCACAGCTGCTATTCTTGATGTGCTATCTTTATTAGAGCAATGACACCTGGTAGACAGCTATTGACTTGGCAAGTGATTTTTTTCTTTATCTTAATTAGTAAGAACAGTTGGAAGCAGTCTTATTTCACCTGGCTGACTGAGACAGTGATCTACACTCATGGTCTTCAGGGTTATGTCAACTCTCCTGTTTTCATTTAATCCAAAGGAGACCTGATACCTCACAGTACTTAATGCTGGTCCATTATATTGATAACATCATGTCAATTGAATCTAAAGAGCAAGATGCAGCAAGAACCCCTAAAACATCTGTAAGGTACAGTCATGGCAGGGGATAGGAAGAGAAACTTCACAAGATTTAGAAGCTTGAAACCCTGATGAAATGCCTAGGGATCCAGTGGTCTGGGTCATCCTGGGATAGCCCTTCCGCAGTCAGAGTTAAGCTGGTCCACTTTGCCCTGTGCACCACAAAGAAAAGCACAGTGCTCAACAAGTCTCTGAATTTTGAAAGCAACATTTGGGTCTTCCACTGTGGTCCATTTGCTTAGAAACCCATAAGGCTGCCATTTCAGGGTGGATCCCAGAGCAATAGAGGGCTCTATACCAAGTCCAGGCTGAAGGACAACTTGCTCTGCCACGAAGGCCTTATAACCCAGGAGATTCAATGTACTTGAAGTATCTGAAATTTTGCCCAAAGAATATCAAATGATAATGTGACCTGAGCTGCTCATTATGAATTGGGTGTTATCCTACACCCCAAACCATAAAGTCAGGTGTGTGCAGCAACATTCCATTACTAAATGCAGATGGTAGGTATGAAAGCAGGCCTAAGCGGGTCTGAGTGGCACAGGTCAACTGACTGAGATTCCCGCTGCAACTACTCCTGCTGTTTTACCGTCTCTTCCTCAACTCACATAAACAATCCCTTATTGACCAGTTAATAGAAGAAAGACAAACAGTAGGCCTGGTTTATAGGCAAGTCTATTTCTATGTTGATACCAGCCAGAAGTGGATGGCATTACAGCCCTACTAAGGGTGGCCCTGAAAGACAGTGATGAAGAGAAACTTCCCAGTGGGCAGAAACTTGGACAAAAATATCTCACTTGCTTGGAAGTGATGAGCTGAAGAAGAAATCTACACAGACTCGTGTACAGTGGCTAAAAGATTAGTTGAACTGATCAGGGACTTGGAGAGACTAAGAGTGGAAGGTTGATATGACAAAGAGAACTGTGGAAGGAGTATGTGGATGAAACTCTTGCAATGGGCAAAAGTTGAGGAGGTATTTGTGACCCAAGGAAATGACCACCAGTGATCATTCATAGCAGAGGAAACTTCCTCTACTTATAAGGTAGATAAGATGACCAGCACTGTGGCTATGGTCAATTTCTTCCCTATTCACCCTGCCACTTGCCCTGTGGGCCCAGGTATAGAGTGGCCAGAGTGACAGAAATGGTGACAACAATAGAGATGGCCCCTTGCTGAGATTTCTGGCCTTCACCACTGCTGAGTGTCCACCTTGCTAGTAGCAGAGGACAACATTGAGCCCTGGAATAGCTACCAGCCCCTTGGGAACCAGCCAATCCCCTAATTTTATTGAATTCTTTCCACCTTGGAAGGGGCAGTGGTTTGTCTTGATGGGAATAGGTACATATTCCATATACAGATAAACTTTCTTTGCCTGAAACTCTCCTACCAACACCATCAACAGGAGGCCTACAAAATCCCTTATATCACTGTCATGGTATCTAATATAAACTTGCCTCCAACAAAGGGACTCATATCAATACAAAAGCTGTGCTCGCGCCCATGGGATTCAGTGATGCTACCATGGGCCCCATAATCTGAAGGCGGCTGGTCAGAAAGAAGAGTGGAATGGCCAATAGGGACACGCGTATGACTCTAGCTGGGTGACAACACTCTGAGAGATTGGGGTGTTACCCTATAGGATGCCATATATGCTTTAAACTTGACCAAAAGACGGTGTCAGCTCCCTCAAAGCCCAAATATAAAGGCCTGAAAACCAAGTGGAAGAGGTGAAAATGTTCCCTCTTGTCATTGTACCTAGTAAGACATTTATAGAAATTTTTTCATAATGTGCACATTCTCTTGGTTTGGGTAGGTTGAAATCTTAGTTCCCAAGAGAAGAATGCTCCCACAGGGAACACACATAGCCGTGGTTCCATTAAACTGGAAGCTGGCATCCTTCCCCCCACCCCAGCCACTTGGGACTTCTCTTGTCACTGACCCAACAGCCAGAGTGAGAGTTTCCATACCTAGATGAGGTGATTGGTCCTAGTTACCAAGAGGACTCTGGGCCGCTGTTAGCCCGCAGGACTACTTCCTGTTTCAGGACCCTATGCGGGGATGGGTTTAGAACGCCACCCACCAAGACCCTGTCAGTGACAGGGGAGCCTGCAGCTGGTTCAGAGAAGCCCAGGCCGGAGCTCCTGGTGGGTTCCATTCCCCATGCTTCTCCTGCCCTGGTGAGAAAAGACAGGGTTTGTGGTGTTCAGTTCACCTCAGCAAACGTTTGTTGGAAAGCTTTCAGAGGTAACAGTGCAGCATAACTGACTAACCGGAACATTCATGAAATGAATTGTTCTGGTAAATTGAACTTTCTAAGTAACTGAGTTTTGTTCTGAAAATTTGCTACATATCCTTTTGACATGTCTGACTCCACTTCCTCCCCACCATAAGCACTGCCTCGTGAACATGGTTGATGCTTTCTTTGATGAACAGGGATTTTAAAAGCCCTCAAAGTGATGATTTCCAGAAGACCAAGTCTCAAGGTGATAACGTAGATAAAGAAAGGGAAGGTGATGGGGCTGAATGAACTGCACAGGACAGAAGGTGCTTTATCAAAAGATAAATTCCTGATATCAGCCTCATTCACCGTCATTCGCCTCTCAAAGAAGACTCCTGGAGGAGCTCTGGTTCGTAGAGAGCTCTGGGAGCTGGGAATTTGCTGTGATGATAATGATGGCCGTGTACCTGTGATGCTTGTGTTCCTCTGGCCCCCTGTGTTTTCATGCCTCTTTCATATTTATGCTCTCATTTGAGTCTCATATCAGCCCTCTGAGATGGCAAAGGTGTGTTTTGTTACTCTCTCTGAAGCGTCAGAACAACCGAGGCACAGAGGGTGGTGGCGGACTAGGACACGGATCCCTTGAATTGCTACTTGTTTCCTTGGTTTCTGACCCTAGGTATTCTCTTAGGCCTTTATAGTGGGAAGACGACAACACATTTTCAAGGATTGTGAGAGAGAAAAAGAGGAAGGAAAAAACTCCATGTGGTGGTTACATAGCCATGGGAAAGTCAGGCTGCACAAAGATTGGACAGGCAAGGAATTTCCCCCAAATTCCTGAATGTGGTATGTCCCCCGCCATGTGGTTAGAACTCCAGGGAACAAAGCCCAAAGACCATTCTCCTCCTACCCTGACAACCTCCTGCCATTGCTCTGATGTTCTCAGCCTGCCTCTGACACTGCCATAGGGACAAAGTCAGGAGATGCCTCCACCTTGGGAGAAAGATTGTGGCCAAAGTGATGTGCCTTTTGCTTCCAGCTTCTTCCCCAAAGGAAAGGGAACTGCCCTTCTGGGCTGACAAAATGTTTCTTCAGAGTGAGCAACTGGGGATGCAAAGAGGATGGAGCTGGCAGTCAGGGACCTGGGTTCAAAGTCTTGGTAATACAACAATGGGCAAATAAAATGAGTTTTCTGTGACTCAGCTGATTTCTCATGCATGCAGAGGAGAACTACCCAGGTCCTTCTTTAGGTTCAAGACTGCCGTGAAAGCAAGTGAGATCCTATGAAAAGAAAGGTGTTCTGCACTTTTTAGAAACTGAAGGACTAGAAACAACCAACCAACGCAAGATCCAGTGCATGGGCTATCTGCAGGGTTCACAGGCTGCCTCCTCTTCTCCCTAAATGTCTGTCCCCCAAACCCCCTTCAGCATCTCACCACGTTATCTTATCACGTCTGCCTTGAGTCTAACTGGTGTTGAGGAGGAGGTACGCATGGATGTCCTACTGTAACCCGAATGAACCAGGCTCACTTTTTTCTCTGCACACTTGTTTCCACATCTGTAAAATGTAGAGGGGGGAGGCTGAGACGGGTAGTCATTTCTATTAGACGATTTTAAAAGTCCTCTACCGTCTAACAGTCAGTGAGTTGATAAACTCTGCCTCCCTAAAGAGAAACTTGCATGCTTCAGGCTATATCTATGGATAGCTAAGGACCAGACAGGTGTAGGGAAGTAAGTGGGCAAGAGCAAAACATGTGGAGGAGAGAAGGGTTTTGGACTCCCGAGCAGTTCAGACAGGGTTAACCCAGAACGAGGAGTGGATCGCCTCTTGCAGAGAGACGGCAGGACTGAAGCTCAGCAGAGCAGCCTGGGAACCTGGGCACCTCCACACCTGGCTTCTGGGCCTCTGTGCATCACGCTGGTGCAAGCCTCCCTGCGGACACTTCGTGCCCCTGTGCATGTGGTCCAGAGGGTTTCCTTACCCTGGGAAAGCCTGGTTCACCCCTCCTCTGCCGTCCAGGGAAACCAAGGGCAAAACTGCTGATCTCCAAGGACAGTGAAGGCAGAATCCAGGCAGTCCCGGGCCAGACACTGAGTTAGAGTGGCTGGACACTTTGCATTTAAGCCGGGTGGATGAGAACATCGAGCCCATTAGCCCCGCTGGCCACAGCAGGCTGCAGCCCTGTAAGAAATCTCAAAGCCCACTCCTTACAAACACACCTTCCACAGGAGCATGTCCTAATGACAGGGTCCGTCAGCCTGAAGGCTTTTCCTATTAGGTTGATTTGCTCCAAGATGGGAGGACAAGGAGGCTCACCTCCTGAGGATGAAGCCACCAAACAGAGCCCCACACCCTCCCCCGGGCTCTGCGGTTTCAATAGTAAGCCTGAAGACTTTGGCAGACACGTAGGGGATAAGTGGTGAGTCCCCCTGACTCCCCGAAAGAGCCAAGAGAGCATTTCTCAAAGTCTGAGCCAAGAATTGCTTGTATCAAGATAAGCTAGCACACTAACTTGAAAATGTATATTCCTGGACTACTTACCAGTGAATCTGAATCTTGGGGGAACCGTCATTTCTTAGCAAGCTACAGGAATCATTCTTATGTCCAGTAATGTTAAAAACCATATGACCACTCTCCACTCTTGACAAGAGTAGACATTTGGCAAGACTGTATTGAAAGATTGAATGCATAATTGAATGTGTGTGGGGGAAGAGAAAACTCATTCTCATTGAACCAGGAAGAAACAGAAGTGACTAGAATGAGTCAGGTTTTATTGGACCTGGAAATGGGTTCAAAAGCTTCCAACATAATCAAATTTCTCCTACAACAATATGTATTTTTGAAGTTTACAATGCTTTCGTCTTAATTCCCTTTTGAATCCTGATGGGAAAAAAAAAACCCGTAAGATATTTATCACTACTTTTAACTCATTTAACACTTGAAAAAACTTGAGGTTCAGAGAGTATTCCTTTACCAATATCGTGCAGCCAGCAGGGGCAGAGACAGAACCCAGGTGCTTGGACAGGAGCTCCAGGCCAGCCCACCACGCAGTGGCAGCCACTGCCATCCTCACCGAGGACAGGGAAGGAAGCTGACCGGGGCGATCCCATGACGGAGCACTGTCAGCAGAAGGGCAGAGCCTCGTCGTGCCTGTGGTTTAGGGGGTGAGGGGTGCAGGGCAGGAAGACAGGACGAGCTGAGCACCTGCTGTATGCCACAGCCATCCACTTCGACGTATTATTTCAGGTAATGCTCACGATCGCCCTCTAAAGGTTTCATTTCCCTCATTTTGTAGTTGAGGAAAAGGAAGCTCAGGAGGGAAGATAAGGAAGTTGCCCATGGCATTGACCACAGAGCTAGGAAATGGCAAAGTCACATTTTGAACTCAAATTCGGAGCCCATTTATAAAATCTTTTTTTTCTTGGTTACTTCCCCCGACCCCTTTCCTGCCTACCATTGGGTTGATCCAAGATTTAATTCAGTTTTTGAAAATTTGACTGGTTAATATATTCTATCAATATATTTTTCCTTTTAGGAATTACTTAACTTTTATACATGCTTTTATTGAACTATATACCTTTAATATTTTATGCCAGGCTCCTCTGTCCATGGGAATTCTCAAGGCAAGAATACTGGAGTGGGTTGCCATGCCCTCCTCCAGGAGATCTTTCTGACTCAGGGATTGAGCCCAGGTCTCCCACATTGCAGGTGGATTTTTCACTATCTGAGCCACCAGAGAAGCCCTTAACAACGTCTAACATGACGCATCTCTTTTTCCTGTGCTATACAAGGGCTTTATAATGCTGTACATCTGATTTCTCCCTCCTGTGTTTCAAGATACTGCTATCTATTCAGTTGAGCCACATAAAATTGCCAATATTCAACAAATACTTAACCTACAATATGGCAATTTCATACAAATTATATTTTCAATGAAAGCAATGTGTTAGCTACATTTCATAATCTCCCCCAAATTAGACTAAAAATTTTGACACGGATTTCAGTTCAGTTCAGTTGCTCAGTCATGTCCGACTCTTTGCAACCCCATGAACTGCAGCACGCCAGGCCTCCCTGTCCATCACCATCCCGGAGTTCACCCAAACCCATGTCCATTGAGTCGGTGATGCCATCCAACCATCTCATCCTCTGTCGTCCCCTTCTCCTTCTGCCCTCAATCTTTCCCAGCATCAGGGTCTTTTCCAATGAGTCAGCTCTTCACATCAGGTGGCCAAAGTATTGGAGTTTCAACTTCAACATCAGTCCTTCCAATGAACACCCAGGACTGATCTCCTTTAGGATGGACTGGTTGGATCTCCTGGCAGTCCAAGGGACTCTCAAGAGACTTCTCCAACACCACAGTTCAAAAGCATCAGTTCTTCAACGTGCAGCTTTCTTTATAGTCCAACTCTCACATCCATACATGACCACTGGAAAAACCATAGGCTTGACTAGACGGACCTTTGTTGACAAAGTAATGTCTCTGCTTTTTAATATGCTATCTAGGTTGGTCATAACTTTCCTTCCAAGGAGTAAGTGTCTTTTAATTTCATGGCTGCAATCACCATCTGCAGTGATTTTGGAGCCCAGAAAAATAAAGTCACAGATTTACCAACATATAAATCAATTTCCTTATTCAGTGTTAGCTTTTTGGCTTTATGTTTTAAACATAGAATGTATTTATTTAATCACATAAACCCACACACACTCCAATGGGAACCAGACAGAATAATAGAACAAACCCTGTTCTGGAGCAATACACCCTACCCCTCACTTTCTCCTGATTCTAAGACCTCTTCATTCAAGCCAAATATACTCTGAGATAGATGGTTGGAAAATTATACAAAAATATTTAAGTATTATTGCCTCTTTCACACAATTTGTCTTGTGTTTGATGCACACAATTTGTCTGGATTTGACCTTGGAAAGGTAATTTTTACCTCTCAGAGTCTTAGATTTCACTTAAGTAAACTTAAAGTTGTGATCTGAATCTGAAGGTCCTAGGCTGATGGGTTTGCATCTGAATCATGTGAAGTTTTAAAATATCATTATTAGTTTTTGAGACCTACTTCTGAATGTTCAGTTTCATCAAAAACATTTTTCAATATATGTCTGTGAGTAGCAAACTCAATCTTTGTCTAAAAATTCTTTATTCCATATTCATTTTTGTAGGACATTGAACTGGGTATAGAATTCTAGGTTGATAGTTCTTGCTTCTGAGCATTTTTCTTAGCCCTTTCTCTCTTTTCATAACTCTTATTAAGTGTTGTATCCAATTTTCTCCATACCACTGAGTCTGGTTTTAACCTCTATATCTCTCTGATAAAGAGAGATTTCTAGATTCTGGACTGGTGAGGAAAACTTGATGTCCACCCTGGGCATGGGTCAATCTTCATTCTAGATTATTACCTCAGATCTAGTGTTTTAAAAACTCACTGTTTCCCTCTTTGACCTTGAAGAGGCTATTTTTCAAACTTCTGTGGAGTCTTTGTGTTGACTATTATATTTTTTATTTCTAGAATTTTCATATGTTCTTTTTGACAATTACATTTTGTTTTATGGTCTTACTCATATTTTCCTGATGATTTTCCCTTCTTTCATATTTTAGCATTTTAAGGGTATGTATTAAAGTTTCTTTCAAATGTCTTATTCTATCCAGATATTAGGGTGCAATTTCTTTGATTTGAAGTGCCGGCTAACTATCCTTTATGGTGGTCTGTTTTCTTTTGTTATTATAATATTTTACTGTGAGCCTCTATTTCAGGGAATTACCTCCCATGGAATTCCCATGTGTCCTGGGATGAGGCAGTGTCTCTTCTCATAAGGCATCTGCAGGGTCCTACAGGGTTCAAAAGTTTCTGGGTGGTTTTTATGTTAATTTCTCCTTTGGGGTCCCTGTACCACAGGAATAGTGGAAATTTAGAACCCAATCTGTCAAATTGGTTTAGGATGCCAATTTCCTGAGAATGACCCTTTGTACACTCCTGGCCAGGGTTTACATCAAGTTATCCTCACCAATTTCCAGGATGGTTGGCAGAGACTATCTCATACTTGCTGCATGGGTTGAGCAGCTCTTCACAATCCCTGCCTTTACAACAGCTCAACTCTACTCCCTGGGCCCTGCAGCCAAGTCTCCCATCCACAATCGGGTACCAGGACTCCAGCCCCCAGCTGATTTTATAATTCTATGGGCCAGTTTGGCTCAGCAGCTACTAACCCCCTTGACTTTGAGCCTCCTCTTTGTTAATCTAGCATGGGGGATTTCTCTCTCTTAACATTGAGCCTGTTGTTGTTCAGTCACTTAGTCGTGTCTGACTCTCTGCAACCCCATGGACTGCAGCACTCCAGGCTTCCCTGTCCTTCACCATCTCCCAGACCTTTCTCACACTCCTGTCCATTGAGTCAGTGATGCCATCCAACCATCTCATCCTCTGTCGTCCCCTTCTCCTCCTGCCTTCAGTTTTCCCCAGCATCAGGGTCTTTTCTAATGAGTTGGTTGTTTGCATCAGGTGGCCAAAGTATTGGAGTTTCAGAGCATCATTCCTTCCATTGAATATTCAGGGTTGATTTCCTTTAGGATTGACTGGTTTGATCTCCTTGCAGCCCAAGGGACTCTCAAGAGTCTTCTCCAACACCACAATTCAAAAGCATCAATTCTTTGGTGCTCTTTATGGTCCCACTCTCACGTCCATACATGACTACTGGAAAAACCATAGCTTTGACTACAAAACTTTGTTGGCAAAGTAATGTCTCTGCTTTTTAATATGCTGTCTAGGTTTGTCATACCTTTTCTTACAAGGAAGCAGCATGTTTTAATTTCATGGCTGTAGTCAACGTCTGTAGTGATTTTGGAACCCAAGAAAATAAAGTCTGTCACTGTTTCTATTATTTCCCCATCTATTTGCCATGAAGTGATGGGACCGGATGCCATGATCCTGGTTTTTGAAATGTTGAGTTTTAAGTCAGCTTTTTCACTCTCCTCTTTCACTTTCATCAAGAGGCTCTTTAGTTCCTCTTCACTTTCTGCCATAAGGGTGGTGTCATCTGCTTATCTGAGGTTATGTATATTTCTCCCGGCAATCTTGATTCCAGCTTGTGCTTCATCCAGCACAGTGTTTCTCATGATGTACTCTGCATACAAGTTAAATAAGCACGGTGACAATATTGGCATACTTGGCATACTCCTTTCCCAATTTTGAACCAGTCTGTTGTTCCATGTCTAGCTCTGTTGCTTCTTGACCTGCACCCAGATTTCTCAGGAGGCAGGTCAGGTGGTCTGGTATTCCCATCTCTTTAAGAATTTTCCACAGTTTGTTGTGATCCACACAGTCAAAGGCTTTAGTGTAGTCAATGAAGCAGAAGTAGGTGCTTTCCTGGAATTCTCTTGCTTTTTCTATGATCTAAGGGATGTTGGCAACATAGAGCTTAGCTACATTAAAATTTTTCTTTTGTTATATTTTATCCAGCGTTCTCACATATTCGGAGAGGGGTGGGGCTGTGAGAGCAATTACTTTCTGTCAGCGCAGTGTACCACATTGACCGGAAGCCTCCAGTCCTTGCGTTTACAACACACAGTTCCTTTTGGGGATAGATTCATTTTCTGTTTTGTTTGATGGCTATTCAGAAGGAATAAAAACTCAATTCCCTTAGAAGTCAGATGATAAAATAAAAGCTCTCATTGGAAGGAAGGAACCTAAGTGAGCAAGTTAGAAAGAGCCCAGGGAAGACACTGGCATGAGTGCCTCTTTTAAAAAGCAAGTCAGAGCTACTTGGGGGAAGCTGAGGATGGAGCGGGTCTCTGTGACTTGGAGCTCCCAACAGAGAGGCAGAGGTGCTGAGCAGATAATTAACATAAGTAATCTAAGCGGAAACTGCATACAAGCTGCATCACACTGGTGAAAAAGCCCGAGGCTACCTGGAGGTGGGGAAAAAGATAAACAAGCAAATATTCAGAAAAAGGGAATTTATAACAGTTTTGTTAATGACAAAGCATTCAATTTGTACTCTGCAGGTTTTACTTATTTTAACCCTTCTCTAACTGGGTATTTCATAGCTTCTAAAAACACTGTCCATGCCACTAGATCCTTATTTTAAATGGAAAACAAGAGGATGTATCCAGATGCCTTTCTTCTACTCAGTTCAGTTCAGTCGCTCAGTCGTGTCTGACTCTTTGCGACCCCATGAATCGCAGCATGCCAGGCCTCCCTGTCCATCACCAATTCCCGGAGTTTACTCAAACCCATGTCCACCAACCTGCCCTAGTGCTCACCTTAATCAGGCAACATTGATCATATGGGGGTCAGTCTTTGTTGGAATTAAAGAATATCCACTCACCTTTAAAGGATGATCAATACCCTTGCACGGTGGGAATATCACAGATATCACAATGGAGACAAGTCAGTAGGAGTGGAGTTCATCTAGTATTGCCCTTGTTGTTCAGTTGCTAACTCGTGTCTGACTATATCGGACCCCATGGACTGCAGCACATCAGGCCTCCCTGTCCTTCGCCATCTCCCAGAGTTTGCTCAGTGTCCGTTGAGTTGATGATGCCATCCAACCATCTCATCCTCTGTCAACCCCTTCTCCCACCCTCAATCTTTCCCAGCATCAGGGTCTTTTCCAATGAGTTGGTTCTTCACATCAGGTGGCTGAAGTATTGCAGTTTCAGTTTCAGCATCATTCTTTCCATTGAATATTCAGGGTTGATTTCCTTTAGGATTGACTGATTTGATCTCCTTGCAGCCCAAGGGACTCTCAAGAGTCTTCTCCACAGCACAGTTTGAAAGCATCAATTCTTTAATGCTGAGTCTTCTTTATAGTCCAACTCTCACATCCATACATGAATACTGGAAAAACCATAGCTTTGACTAGATGCACCTTTGTTGGTAAAGTGATGTCTCTGCTTTTTAATATGCTACCTAGGTTTGTCATACCTTTTCTTCCAAGGAGAAAGTGTCTTTTAATTTTATGGCTGCAGTCACCACCTGCAGTGATTTTGGAGCCCAAAAAAATAAAGTCTGTCACTGTTTCTGTTGTTTCCCCATCTATTTGCCATGAAGAGATGGGACTAGATGCCATGATCTTAGTTTTCTGAATGTTGAGTTTTAAGCCAACTTTTTCACTCTCCTCTTTCACTTTCATCAAGAGGCTCTTTAGTTCTTCATTTAGTGCCATTAGAGCAGTATCATCTGCACATCTGAGCCTCTTGATAATTCTCCCAGCAATCTTGATTCCAGCTTGTGATTCATCCAGCCAGGCATTTCACATGATGTGCTCTACATATAAATTAAATAAGCAGGATGACAATATATATCCTTGAGATACTTCTTTCCTGATTTTGAACCAGTCCATTGTTACATGTCTGGTTCTAACTGTTGCATCTTGATCTCCATACAGGCTTCTCAGGAGGCAGGTAAGGTGGTCTGGTACTTCCATCTCTTTAAGAATTTTCCAGTTTGGTGTGATCACACAGTCAAAGGCTTTAGCATAGTCAATGAAGCAGAAGTAGATATTTTTCTGGAATTCTCTTGCTTTCTCTGCAGTCCAACAGATGTTGGCAATTTTGTTTCTGGTTTCTCTGCCTTTTCTAAATCCAGTGAGTACATCTGGACATTCTCAGTTTATGTAGGGCTGAAGCCTAACTTGAAGGATCTTGAGCATTACCTTGTTAGCATGTGAAGTGAGCACAGTTGTGTAGTAGTTTGAACATTCTTTGACATTGCCCTTCTCTGGGACTGGAATGAAAACTGACTTTTTCCAGTCCTGTGGCCACTACAGCAAAGTTTTCCAAATTTGCTGATATATTGAGTGCAGCACTTTAAGAACATTATCCTATTTTAGGATTTTAAATAGCTCAGCTGCAACTCCATCACCTCCACTAGCTTTGTTCATACGAATGCTTCCTAAGGCCCACTTGACTTCACACTCCAGGAGGTCTGGCTCTAGGTGAGTGATCATACCATCGTGGTTATCCAGTTCATTAAGACTTTTTTGTCTAGTTCTTCTGTGTAGTCTTGCCACCTCTTCTTAATCTCTTCTGCTTTTGTTAGGTCCTTGACTTTTCTGTCCTTTATTGCATAAACAAAGGGAAAGGAGTTTTCTGGCCACTTAATGCTCAGGGGAGTAAGCTAGCTCAGCAGAGGCTGGAAGAGTTCAGGAGAGGGATAAACCCCAATCCCCTGTCCCCCCACATTCCCCACCCAGCAGGCTGTGGGCAGTGGTAGTGAGTGAGGTGTCTAAGGGAGCTAATGACTGTGGGTTCTATTCTTACCTGGTTTGTATGACTCTGGGCACCACAGTATAAGCAGCCTGCTTATGGAAGCTAAATAAATACCAGAGATGCAAATACCCTCAGGGAGAAGGTGAGAGGGGTGAAAGGAGTATGGGGAGTGATGGGGGCTCACCCTCTGGTTTAGAGCAGGCAGGAAAGGAGACAATGCTTTCTGGGAAATGCAGAGGACAATGGCAGAAGTTTTAGATCCTGCTCTGCAGGGGGTTGAACGACTAGCAGAATGCCTGGACACCAGGGATGCTGAGGCCAGGGTATTAGATAGTAATGTTGTTGATGATGATGATAGCAAATACTTCCACAGAGCTTGATATTTTCCAAGCACTCTTGAAAGCACTATGTATATAACTCATTTAATCCTTATAGCAACCTGGCAAGTAAGATAAACTGAGGCTCTTCCCCAAGATCATATAATAAGTGATGGAGCTGGGATCCAAATCTTGGCAGACTGACTCAGGTGCCCACATTCCTAAGCACGAAGCTCTGCTGTGTTTATATGTGGAGACACGTATCAATACACAACGTTAACGGTAATACCAAGACTAGCACTAATACTGCTGCTGAGCACTTGCTCCGTGCCAGACACTGTGCTAAGCATTTTAGATACAAGATCACATTTAACCCTTAGGACAGCTCCATGGAGAACGTAGCAGTGCTCCTCCAGTTCCATAAATGAGACAAGGGCCAGGACAAGAAATTTGTTGCCTGGTGAAAAGAGCTTTGCTAATCTGGTACATACATAAACACATGCACACCACAAAATAAGGCGACGCTAACCCGTCCCAAGGTAATTGTGGAAGAGGACAGAAGGCACCAGGGATGGCTCTTTTTCTCAGCATTGTTTTCTTTTGCTGAGAACAGTGTTGAGATATATTATAGAGCAGGGTTCTGCAAACTGGGCCAGATCCTCTCCTTACCTGTTTTTGTAAATAAAGCTTTATTGTAACTCAGCTGTGCCATTCATATATGTAATGTCTATGGCTGCTTTCATAATATAATGTAGAATTGAGTGGTTATAATGGAGACCATATGGCCTATATGCCTACAGTATTTACTATCTGGCCCTTCACAGGAGAAGTTGGTTGATCTCTGTCATAGAGGTAAAAACTGAAGGGGTCTGCTAGCGAATTGGATGTGGAAAGAGTAGGAAAAGGAGGGATCCTGAGTGAGTATTAGGTTTGGGAGCATGCAACAATTCAGCACACTTTTGTGGAGCCCCATTTACCTGTCAAGCAGTATGCTGCCACCCACTGAGGACTCGGACATTCGAAGTGTCACCATCTGGCGGAAGCACATGCAGACGCAAAGGGCAGATAGAAATAAAACTGAGATGCGCCTCGGAAGGTGGGCATAGTACAGTGTCTGTGAATGAGGAGACAGCAAGTGTTTCATTTTTATCTTATCTCGGCCAATGTGATGCCCTTCCTCCCTCCCTTCTAGGAGGTTGTTTGTAAACAAAGAAGAGAGACCTGGTAAATCAGAAAAGGATGGAGAATTCATTTACTCATTGTCAATCTTGGAAGCCCACTATGTACCAGGCACTGTGCTGGGTGCTACCCTCACCGCATGGTAACCAGAGGGCGGGAGGAGAATAAAGGGAGAAGGGGAGAAGTTTGGGAAATGAGGCAGTGCACATCATGGGGTTTCTGTTCTCCCGGTAAAGTCAGAGGTGAAGGCACAGGCCGGGGAGGCGTGAGGCAAGAAGAAACTGCGTCACGCAGAACTTCCATCCAGGAAAAGACAGAGCAAAGCTTTCGTGGGGCTGCCAGGCAGCACTGGTGCTGACTGAGGGATAAGGTCATGAAGGGGAAAGCAGGCTCAGAGGCACCTAAGGTCTTCTTTCTGCATCACTGAGCTACTCAGGTGAGGAACAAGGACGGACTGGGTGAGAAGGCTGGCCTGGAGACAGCCTCACCACGCGGATCGGGAGACAGCCTCACCACGCCGATCCGGAGACAGCCTCACCACGCGGATCGGGAGACAGCCTCACCACGCGGATCGGGAGACAGCCTCACCACGCCGATCCGGAGACAGCCTCACCACGCGGATCGGGAGACAGCCTCACCACGCGGATCGGGAGACAGCCTCACTACGAGGAACAGGAGACAGCCTCACCACGCCGATCAGAAGACAGCCTCACCACGCCCATCGGGAGACAGCCTCACCACGCGAGTCACACGAGGAAACGCGGAAGTCAGAAGTCTATTACGGAGCAAGAACATCTGTTAACTGGAGCTAGGTCACAGGTCATGATATTGGAAGTATCGATTAAGTCCAGGTCTGCTGAGTTAAAAACTGCTTCTTTGTGGAAATCAGAAGACATCCTCTCACTGACAGACTCTAATGATTCAAATGCAGCGAGGACACTTCAGTTCAAAGAGATGATTAGCATTGTCAATTAGGCCTGGATGCATTGATTTTCTAATTAGCCTTTGGTGTTACTGTGGCCTCTTCTCTCTTTAGGCTCTGTAAGCGCAAGCTGCCACCTACACAAGGCAAATGGGGCACAGCCAAAATATTTCCTACCTTAAGTAATATTTTATCTTAGAAAATTATAAGCGAACATTTGCTAATTTTTTGATGTAAGACCGTGACCTTCTTTGTAAGTACAGACCCACTGATTTTTCCCTTTCTTCCATGAGTCATACTCATAAGGCATCCAGAACAGATTTCTGTGTTCCCCAAGGACGCAAAAACATTTGCACAGCAATCTCAGTGCAGAATGGTTGGGACTTTTATAATTCCCCTCCAAACTTTTCCCCACTAATCTTTTATAGACAAGTCACCCACACTTGGGAAGGAAGCTTTTTCTCTGTCTTTTCTTTCTTCTCTCTCTCTTTCTTTCTTTCCTTTCTTCCTCCCTCCCTCCGTTGGTAATTGCTTTGCCTTTATGGGCTCTTTCCAAAGTATTCAACTTAGTTTTCACAGAAATAACTTCTGACCTCATATTTCATCAGTTTATATAATATTTAATTAAGAGTATATAATTACAAAAGAGCACTACTGGCATAAAACGTTTGGACCAAACACTGTTGGCTCTGGGTCAGCAGACAGCACGAGGGGTGAGCCTCAACTCTGCGTCTTTTCTGAGAGGTGGTGGGCTTGGGGGCTTCACTAGCCTGGCTCTGCAGCAGCGGGGCCTGAGGTCTCTCAAGCAGAGGCCGGGCTGACGGCTGACTCCACGGTCAGGTGTGAGCAGCACAAGGAGCCCACGCTGAAGCCTCAGTCCTTTATCTGAGCCCGGAATCACCCTCTATCTTGACCGTCGTCTAGGATACAGATTGGCCTTGTATGAGGAAGGGGACTCACAGAGTCTCTCAGCACACAAGCAAGCTTACCAGAGTTTTCTTCTCATGGAGGGAGCTGACAGGTCTCAACGGCTAGAAGCACACACAGCCGCTCCTAAACGAGTAGCTTTTGTCCAGGTGCACCCTCTAAAGATGGAGGAGGAAATGGCTGCCCACTCCAGTGTTCTTGCCTGGAAAACTCCATGGACAGAGGAGCCTGGCGGGCATAGTCCGGAGGCTACTGTGGATATGAACCACCACGTCCACTGATTAGGCACCCTGGGTGTGGACCCTGGGTGTGGCAGACAAAAATAAAACTGAGATGCGTCTGGGAAGGTGGGCATAGTACAGTCAGTATCTGTGAATGAGGAGACAGCAAGGATTTCATTTTTATCATGTCTCGGCCAATGTGATGGGTTCTTCCTCCCTCCCCTCTAGGTGGTTGTGTGCCCACTCCCAGCTGCCAGGGGTCTTGGGGAGAAAGGCTTCCGGCTGCCCTGGCATCCATCACTCTGCTGGGAGGATGCAGGAGTGGGGAGCTTGGCCAGTGGCACCCGGGCAGATGAGTAAGGGGCAATCAGCTCCCATCACCGCTGACCTTGACCGCAGCCACTGCTGGAACTGGAGACTGAGCTGACCATGCTATTCATGACCCCAGTCCCCTGCATTAACAAAGGGGCTTGGTGACCTGGGAGCTCTGAGTGAACTGAAGGGACGGATGTCTGCCTTCCACTTCCAGGGTCCTGGTGATGGGAAACTACTGCAGTGAGATGGGGGCTGTGGGCCAGAACACTGCTTCCCTGCAAAGGAATCTCAGACCTCTGGCTCTGCATCTTGAGGAACTCCAGCTTTCTGACAGGAAACTAAGAGGTGTCCAGGTCCCTGGAGAGAGCAGAATAGTCACAAGTCCAGAAGCTAGAACATTGATGAGGGGGAAGAATGTAGAGATGTAGCTTTGGAGTCAGTCAGGCTGGGTACCTATTAGAATCACAGTACCTATTAGTACTCTTCAGTACTCAGCATAATCTTTTGGACCTGTGCCTCAGATTCTCCATCAGTAAAATGGGGGAATCCATACCTCCCTCAGTGTGTTGTGAGGAGGTAAAATAATATGCACTGCTAGTGTTGTAACCGCGCGTTCTGGGAAACACACTCACTCAGAAGGACAATGCAGATAGTGGAGTGCCGTTATTACACTGTGGGCCCAAGGCAGAGTCTCCTCTTAGCCAAGGACCCTGACCGGTTTTTGTGAAAACCTTATATACCCTAAGTGTACATGCCCAAACCCACTTCCCCAAATTCTCTGAAACTAGTCTGAACAAAGGAAAAGACAGATACAATCAAAATTAACCCGTGATTCTTATGCCTTAAGCCTAGGTAGTTAACAGTGGACAATTATCAATAGGCCTGTGGTCATACCCCAATAAGCATAATAGAATGTATGATTCTATTCGGTTACACAGATAATTAGGGCATTCTTTTAGACAACTGAGAGTCTAGATGTGAGCCCTGGGGCTCTTCCATCTGGGGGTCTGGTTTTTCCCTTGGTATGTCGTTTCCATAGATACTGTGCATAGAGCTCAAAGTCCACAGTCCGGCCCGAGATGAAGTCCTGCTTTCAAGATGGAGCCTGTTCTGTCTGTGTCCTCCTGTACTAGCATGTTGAATGTTTCCCGTAAATGCTGGCTTCTTGGGCTTCCCTGGTGGCTCAGGTGGTAAAGAATCTGCCTGCTATGCGGGAGACCTGGGTTCGATTCCTGGGTTGGGAAGATCCCCTGGAGAAGGGAACAGCTATCCACTCCAGTATTCTGGCCTAGAGAATTCCATGGACTATATAGTCCACGGGGTCACAAAGAGTCGGACAGGGCTGAGCGACTTTCACTTCATTTCATTTTGGAGGATCAGGAGGGGGATGCTGTGGTGTGGAAAGGTGGGGTATAGGTCAGAGCTTTCTCAGAAGCCTCCCTGTGCCTCAGTTTCCCTTTCCATACCAGGGGAAGGTGCTTTCCAGAAGGAGGCAATGAACCCTGGCAGCAATGCCAAACTGCAATTTACAACCTTTGAGGCATCAGCATTAACCAACTAGAGGCATGCTGAGATGACATCAGAGCCAGGTGGCATTTGGAAATTTCAAGACTAGATCACCGGACTCTCCAGTGACAACCTAACCCAACGGAATTTTCCACAGTTGCCTTTAAATTCCTAGGGACTTGAGGGTGAGGTTCACCCTCACCTTCTGATTCTGCCTCTGGCCTCCTTCACCCCAGGCTCCCCAAGTCCTAAAACCTATGTTGTGGTTTTTAAATATGTCTTCAAATTGTTCAATACTCCTCCCTTCAAAATATGAAACCTAATTTCCCTTCCTTTTAATGTGAGCCAGACTTCATAACTCAGTTCTAAACAATAGAATGTGGTGGAAGTGGTGCTGTGTTATTCTGAGGCTATTGTCATCAAAAGGAGAGCTTCTGCCTGGCCCTCCTGGCGTCTTGCTCTGGTGGAAACCAGCTGCCACATCATGACGGCACTCAAGCGTCCTCAGAAGTCCGCAAGAACAGGAACTGGGGTTTCTTGCCAAATGGCAGGACCACCTACTCATGTAGAGAAGCTGCCTTGGAAGTGACTTCTGCAGCCCCTGTCAAGCCCCACTGGTCTTGACTGCAGCCTCACGGAGACCCTGAGCGCAAACTGCCTGGCCAAGTCTCTCCCAGGTTCCTGACCCACAGAACTGCATTTATGATGTG
This sequence comes from Cervus canadensis, assembly GCF_019320065.1. Lineage (NCBI taxonomy): Eukaryota > Metazoa > Chordata > Mammalia > Artiodactyla > Cervidae > Cervus > Cervus canadensis. The sequence goes on from NC_057398.1 coordinate 74,236,785, forward strand.
TGGGTTTTATTTTCATGTTAAGCTACTAAATTTGGGGATAAATACACATGCAGCTTTAGCTAATAACTATACTCTGTCTCTCTAAAGTTCAGTGTGGCTTGGGCAATCTGCTTTTAGCATCCTGGCCAGTCTGTCTGTGGCCCTGGATAAAGGCAGCAGGGGCTGGCGTGTCAGGAGCAGGGCTCTGAGGACAAAGAATTTTGGCTCCTAAAGATAAGCTAGCTAGCCCAACCGTTTATTCTGCAAGGGGCTCAGCAAAGAGGTTGCTGCTTCTTAAATGCTGGGGAAGGTCTTGTGACCCAGAGTATAAAGATAGAGCAGGTATGCTTTTCAGAAGGGTCTCTGATTGGATGACTGCTCTGCTACCACCTACAGTGGGGGCAAGCACTGGAACACCCATGTCTGAGTCCCTCTCTCTTCATTTGAGAAACAGTCCTGGCCCCCTCCACCCCCATGCTTGACAAACTCATACATGCAGAGTAGGGTTTATTCAACAAAAGTAATCAGGAATCTGGGTGCTCAGACTCCTCTTCCCCAGGTGCCGGGGTTTTCAGCATTTCCTTTGCAAGGGGTTGGGAGCTGCAAGCACCTTCCTGAAAAGTGGCACCTTTCATTTTCTGTGTTGCATGACAATTGTAGACTAATGGGAATCTGTTAGAAGAGGAGAGTGCAGATCAGCTCACGTGGAGAGATGCTTGTCAGCGTGGCACCTTCTTGCACTTGCCCTTCCCCAACCAGAAATCTAATCCCTGCTCCCAGGCAGGTGCCCCCTGATGTTACAACCTGAACACATCTCTTTAGTCACCCCTCTTCTTGCTCTACCTTGGATATGTAAGAGATCTCAGCATTGGAACCCAGCTACTGGAGTTTATCTATCATTCCCTATGGCAGCTGCTGCAACTCCCTGTGAAAAAGAATTCTGCACTTGATTCCAGTGTGCAGGTGGGTAGGAGGAAGAAGAGCTCCCCCACACCACCAGGAGATTAACACCTGCTGAGTGTCCTACAATTCAACTCAGTTTTGACACTGATAATGTCAGATCCCATGGATTAAGGGTTTAGTCCTACAAGACTTCCCCTACCACACCCCCGCCCAGATGTCAGTAATGAAACCTGGGCTTCTGACCAATCAGCTGCAGATTGAAGGTTCCAACAAGCCCCTCCTTAGGTTCCTTTAATTTGCTAGAGTTCATAGAACTCAGAGAACATTTAATGTACTAGATTTTCAGTTCGTTATAAAAGGATATAAATCAGGAACAGCCAGATGGAAGAGATGCAGAGAGCAAGGTATGGGGAAAAGGCACGGAGCTCCCATGCTCTGAGTGAGCCACTCTCTCCAAATTTCCACGTGTCCAGCAGCACGAAGCTCTCCGAACCCAGTCCTGTGGGTTTTTATCAAAGCTTAATTGCAGAGGTGTCTGTGCATGCCAAGTCGCTTCAGTTGTGTCACTCTTTGCGACCCCATGGACTGTAGCCCACCAGGCTCCTCTGTCCATGGGATTCTCTAGGCAAGAATACTGGAGGGGGCTGCCATGCTCTCCTCCAGGGGACCTTCCTGACCCAGGAATGGAAACTGCATCTCTTATGTCTCCTGCATTGGCAGGCAGGTTCTTTACCACTAGCACCACCTGGGAAGCCCAGTTACATAGGTACAATTTATTAAATACAGTTTATTAAATACATCATTGGCCATTGATGATTGAACTCAATCTCCAGCCCCTTTCCACTTTCCAGAGATCAGTGGGTGGAACTGGAACTTTCAAACCTCTAATCACTCTCTTGGTTCCCGTGGCAACCAGCCTTCAGCCCTCATTATCTAGGGACATTCTCAAAGTCATCTCATTAACATCACAAAAGATACTTTTACTGCTTTTACCACAGGAAATTTCAAGGGTTTTAGGAGCTCCATGCCAAAAAATGGGAACCAATATACTTTTTTTTATATTGTCAATCACAGTATTATAACATTTAAAATCTGTACTCCTCTCTTTTCTAAGAGAACCCAGCTAAAAGACCAGGATTCCAAAGCCTCTCTTGCCCTAAATGAAGTCCTGTGACTAAGTTCAGATCAGTGACATATAATCAAAAGTGATGGTTGAGAGCTCTGGAAAACTGTTTAAGGGAAGCTGACTCAGCTGAAGGATGGGGTGTTTGTCCTTCTCCCCTTTCTTATTTTAGGTATTTAGAGTTGGGGTGTAGTGGCAGGAGCACCTGCAGCCATTCTGGATCATGAGGTGGCCTTGAGAATGGAAGCCAAGTATTAATACTATGGATGCTAGAGTAGAAAATTAGAATGTTAAAATATGTATGGCACCAGTATGCATCAGGTTCTGTTCAAAACATTTCTTATATGAAATCATTAAATCCTCAGCAATCCTGTGAGACGGGTACTTTTATTATCCTCATTTTACAGCTGAGGAAACAGAGAGAAAAGATAACTTCTTCACTGTCTCATGGCCTGAGAAAGAGTAAAACCCAGACAGTGTGCCTCTGGAGACCATACTCTAAGCAGCACCTCGCACTGCCTGGGTTCCCAATGACCGAGGATCTGCCACATCAACCTGGGCTGCCTGGCTCTGCCCTTCGTTTATGTGAATGAGAAATAAACCTCAAGCTTGCTTAAGCCCTTGCTATTTTAAGCTGTCTCTTGTCAGCTGCCAAGTCTATGCTACCTGATACATTCTCCAAATTGATTTTCATGCCTCCAGGCGCTTGTTCAAACTTCCTTTTGCCTGGAATGCCCTTTCCCTTGTACCGCCTCTGTGAGTGCTTCCCTTATGCAGAACAGCGTCACAGCTCCTTGTTCACGCATCTGTCTCCCAAGCCAGAGGGTCACCTTCCAGAGTGTAGGGACACTGTCTTAGTATATTCTGCACCCACAAGACTTAACCTAATCTGACACAAAATTAGCATTCAATACATGTTTCCTGAATTTAATCAAGTTGGGGAAAAAACTGCCAGTCTTACACAAAAGCTTTCTTTATAGTCCAACTCTCACATACATACATGACTACTGGAAAAACCATAGCCTTGACTAAATGGACCTTTGTTGGCAAAGTAATGTCTCTGCTTTTTAATATGCTGTCTAGGTTGGTCATAACTTTCCTTCCAAGGAGTAAGCATCTTTTAATTTCATGGCTGCAATCACCATCTGCAGTGATTTTGGATCCCATAAAAATAAAGTCAGCCACTGTGTCCACTGTTTCCCCATCTATTTCCCATGAAGTTCCATTCATGAAGTGATGGAACCAGATGCCATCATCTTCGTTTTCTGAATGTTGAGCTTTAAGCCAACTTTTTCACTCTCCTCTTTCACTTTCATCAAGAGGCCCTTTAATTCTTCACTTTCTGCCATAAGGGTGGTGTCATCTGCATATCTGAGGGTATTTATATTTCTCCTGGCAATCTTGATTCCAGCTT